>NW_018404550.1:184828-283466 GCF_002113885.1 Mizuhopecten yessoensis
CTTGGTCACAGATGTGCGAGAGTCTTTGAGCCCCCTCATCTCGATTAAGAACTGACCAAATTTGTTTATTTGTATTTTGCTACAGTGTATTGACAGTGTTTATCAACTTATAATGGAAGTATGTCAAACGTAGATCGATGTAAGGATTCCTATATAAATACAATTATTTGAGAAGGATCTTGCTCTGATGTACACCTCTCACCTAAAATTTCTATTGGTATTTTTAAGTTTTTAATGTAAAACAAGAGGTCCATTGGACCTGTAACGCTCACCTGGTTTTATATATAAGTCATTACAACTGAATCCATTAGTACATCTTTATATGAAATTTCCTCAAAACCAGACAAGATCTATGTTCTAACTCAACTGGGACCACAATATCTGACTTTCAACTAATCAGGGGCCTCCATTGAGTTGCCCTATTAACAGATTTTGAAATAAGTAATATGTCATATTACAGGGTATAACTAGACAATACTTAAATTTTCATTCAACTATAAGCTTTTATAAACCTAGAAACCAATTTTTAACAATTTATGAAAACTTCACTATAGAATATGATAATCTAGCTGTACCATTTCTTAGGACTGCAGGGGTCAAATCAACCTCATTAAATTAAGAAATGTTTGTTCTTCATCAATAATGTTTTTGACCAAACTTTGTACAATCCACTCAGGCAATTAGGGGGTGTTAAAGCAAAACATTAGATAATTTTCCTCTTTTGGGCCCATCCTTCCTAGCCCCAGGGGTCGAACCAGCCTCATTTATTTAGGAAATGATTGCCCTCCCCCAATGAAGTTTCAGAGCAAATTAGGTTAAAACCATGTCTGGTTTTTAGGAGGAGATGTGTTTTAAAGTAAAATTTTAGCTAAGTTCCCCTTCAGGGCCCCGCCCCCTGGCCTCAGGGGTCAAACCAACCTCATTTATTTAAGAAATGATTGCTCTCCCCTACTGATGCTTTTAAAGAAAAAGTTGGCGACGGATGACGGACGCTGCGCCACGGCATAAGCTCACTATGGTCCTTCCTAACTCAAAGAAAACACCCCTCCGCCAGGCCATCAGGTTGTATTGGTATGCTTTTCCAGTTGTCGAGACATGGCATTCAAGCAGTGTTAGACTGTGGCATTACCATATAAAATGATTTTTTCATCACCAAATAACTAATAAGCAAATAACTGAAAACAACAGATTTTAATGTCTAGTTTGTATTGGGTACAGGATACAACCAACTGGGTCTGTACAGCAAGTGTGGAGAACACAACAGCTAACACGATACCCTGGAGATATCAGTAAGGTAATACATCATTTAGAGTGAACAGCAAAGCCGATGTTCTAGGAAACTCTCATAATAGGAATAAGGATTTAGAATAATACTTGCTAAAGAATGGACATTTATTTAAAATCATATATTATAATTGAATGTTAAAATCAATTCATAATAAATATATTAGATTTTTATCTTTGACACACTTCTATATTCATGTTCTACATGAAAACATTAAATATTCAGATAAAGACAATTGCACAAACAGGAACTTTCCTTTAGACATAGACAACACATGTGACTAGAATGATCTTAATACGAAGATGCTTCCAGTTGTGCCAGGAATACATAGTGTTGATTGTTATACCTTCCTTTGTTTTATGATTCAATCATTTCAACATTAGGACATTACTCCAAGTCTTCACAGGACACACCACAGTCTTCTCACACAAACTCTGTGAAGTCTCCTAGTCTTCACAGGACACTACAGTCTTCTCACACAAACTCTGTGAAGTCTCCAAGTCTTCACAGGACACTACAGTCTTCTTACACAAACTCTGTGAAGTCTCCTAGTCTTCGCAGAACACTACAGTCTTCTCACACAAACTCTGTGAAGTCTCCAAGTCTTCACAGGACACACCACAGTCTTCTCACGCAAACTCTGTGAAGTCTCCAAGTCTTCACAGGAAACAACAGTCTTCTCACACAAACTCTGTGTAGTCTCCAAGCCTTCACAGGACACACCACAGTCTTCTCACACAAACTCTGTGAAGTCTGCAAGTCTTCACAGGAGACTACAGTCTTCTCACACAAACTCTGTGAAGTCTCCAAATTCTTCACGGGACACTACAGTCTTCTTACACAAACTCTGTGAAGTTTCCTAGTCTTCGCAGGACACTACAGTCTTCTCACACAAACTCTGTTAAGTCTCCAAGTCTTCACAGGACACACCACAGTCTTCTTACACAAACTCTGTGAAGTCTCCTAGTCTTCACAGCACACTACAGTCTTCTCACACAAACTCTGTGAAGTCTCAAAGTCTTCACAGGACACACCACAGTCTTCTCACGCAAACTCTGTGAAGTCTCCAAGTCTTCACAGGACACCACAGTCTTCTCACACAAACTCTGTTAAGTCTCCAAGTCTTCACAGGACACACCACAGTCTTCTTACACAAACTCTGTGAAGTCTCCAAGTCTTCACAGGAAACAACAGTCTTCTCACACAAACTCTATGAAGTCTCCTAGTCTTCACAGGACACACCACAGTCTTCTCACACAAACTCTGTGAAGTCTGCAAGCCTTCACAGGACACTACAGTCTTCTCACACAAACTCTGTGTAGTCTCCAAGCCTTCACAGGACACACCACAGTCTTCTCACACAAACTCTGTGAAGTCTGCAAGTCTTCACAGGAGACTACAGTCTTCTCACACAAACTCTGTGAAGTCTGCAAGTCTTCACAGGAGACTACAGTCTTCTCACACAAACTCTGTGAAGTCTCCAAATTCTTCACAGGACACTACAGTCTTCTTACACAAACTCTGTGAAGTCTCCTAGTCTTCGCAGAACACTACAGTCTTCTCACACAAACTCTGTGAAGTCTCCTAGTCTTCACAGCACACTACAGTCTTCTCACACAAACTCTGTGAAGTCTGCAAGCCTTCACAGGACACACCACAGTCTTCTCACACAAACTCTGTGAAGTCTGCAAGTCTTCACAGGAAACAACAGTCTTCTCACACAAACTCTGTGAAGTCTCCAAATTCTTCACAGGACACTACAGTCTTCTTACACAAACCCTGTGAAGTCTCCTAGTCTTCACAGGACACTACAGTCTTCTCACACAAACTCTGTGAAGTCTCCAAGTCCTCACAGGACACTACAGTCTTCTCACACAAACTCTGTTAAGTCTCCAAGTCTTCACAGGACACTACAGTCTTCTCTCACAAACTCTGTGTAGTCTCCAAGTCTTCACAGGACACTACAGTCTTCTCTCACAAACTCTGTGTAGTCTCCAAGTCTTCACAGGACACTACAGTCTTCTTACACAAACTCTGTGAAGGTTCCTAGTCTTCGCAGGACACTACAGTCTTCTCACACAAACTCTGTTAAGTCTCCAAGTCTTCACAGGACACTACAGTCTTCTCTCACAAACTCTGTGTAGTCTCCAAGTCTTCACAGGACACTACAGTCTTCTCTCACAAACTCTGTGAAGTCTCCAAGTCTTCACAGGACACTACAGTCTTCTCTCACAAACTCTGTGTAGTCTCCAAGTCTTCACAGGACACTACAGTCTTCTCACCCAAACTCTGTGAAGTCTGCAAGTCTTCACAGGAAACAACAGTCTTCTCACACAAACTCTATGAAGTCTCCTAGTCTTCACAGGACACACCACAGTCTTCTCACACAAACTCTGTGAAGTCTGCAAGTCTTCACAGGACACTACAGTCTTCCCACACAAACTCTGTGAAGTCTCCAAATTCTTCACGGGACACTACAGTCTTCTTACACAAACTCTGTGAAGGTTCCTAGTCTTCGCAGGACACTACAGTCTTCTCACACAAACTCTGTTAAGTCTCCAAGTCTTCACAGGACACACCACAGTCTACTCACACGAACTCTGTAAAGTCTCCTAGTCTTCACAGGACACTACAGTCTTCTCACACAAACTCTGTGAAGTCTCCAAATTCTTCACAGGACACTACAGTCTTCTTACACAAACTCTGTGAAGTCTGCAAGCCTTCACAGGACACTACAGTCGTCTCACACAAACTCTGTTAAGTCTCCTAGTCTTCACAGGACACACCACAGTCTTCTCACACAAACTCTGGGAAGTCTGCAAGTCTTCACAGGACACTAAAGTCTTCTCACACAAACTCTGTGAAGTCTCCAAGTTCTTGGTGTTTTGCTGGTTGTTCCACTTGTTTCACGTTTTCTGTCAATGTCTTCATCTTGATTCGTTTGATCTGGCGAAGTCTCTCTAACCAGTTAGAAGCAAAGGGGTCCTGTGGCTGACTCTGTTGTCTCTGCAGCACCAAGGAGGCCAGCTGAGGAAGTCAATAAAAGAGGTCAACATCACACACAGCTATTACTGGAAGTATTTTTTTCACATAAATGACATGTGTGACCTTCATGGTGGGCTAGGGTTTCAGATGTCAAAAAATGTGACAGCCCTGCATCCCTGAGCAGGTACAGGTTTAATATTATGACACTAGGCCACAGTTTTGTAGAAGTTATTTATATGTTTTTAATGTTTGAATAATATGACCACAAAATAATGTGAAGATATTAATTTCAACATCATTAAGCCTTTTTCCCAGCAACTTGCATGGCAAATATGAATTGTATTTACAATTATTTTCATTATTATTGATTATGAATTATATTTTGATATGGAACTGACAAAAGTAAACAACATTCAAATTTAAACCTAAATCTGAATGAAAAAAACCCATCATGATCCTTGGGTTAGTTGAGCTAAATAGGAAGTTTAATGATAAATGTTTTACAACTTACATCACAGTTCACTGCTATCTGTCTGACCAAATCTGGAAGGTTGGCATCTGATATGATCTTGGTATCTTTGTGTCCAAGAATTTCTGCAATATCTGAATATATTTGGTTATCAAAATTTAATCAATCTGTCAATTATCAATCATTTTCAATACAAATTATTTCTATTACAAACCAGCAAAGAACGGTGATTTTTATTTAACAAAAATATACAATCATTGTGAATTGTTAATGTCATTATTATATAGGGCTCAAGTCATGTGACCTACTTTTAGGTAGTTCTTGCAATGTGACATCTTCATAGGGAGTTCATGTAATGTGACAATCCTAGGAGCTCAAGTCATGTGACATAATTAAAGGAGGTCCATGTCATGTGACAACATTCTAGGAGCTCAAGTCATGTGTCATAATTACAGGAGGTCCATGTCATGTGACAACATCCTAGGAGCTCAAGTCATGTGACATAATTACAGACGGTCCATGTCATGTGACAATATTACAGTGGAATCATGTAACAAATATTTGCAACAGTATAATCTTGATAAACCACCTCAAATCTCAAAATACAGTATGGTTATCCCCATTCTAATTCATATAAGCATGACTTCATAAAAGCAAAATTTCACAATGAGTCAATGTCAGTCAGGAAGCTGTGTTTACCCTAGAAAAGGGTCCGAAATAATATTCTGATATCTGAACCAGAAACCAACAATAGGCCTTTCAAATAAAATAACTGTAGTGTTTTTCCTAGTAAAATGCAGTGTCATGTATTGAACCTATTTGGTGTATTATTGTAACAGAAGGTATCCAGATATTTAAATGTAACAAGAGAAAACCAACATTTGTACATTTATTACATGGTATCAACAACACACAATTCAAATGTTGCCCTTTCTTTCAAAATGCATTTTCAAGCAGGGCACACTTGTTTTAAATAAAAATTGTTAGTTCAGACATTATCTCATATGAAATAGGGAAATTTGTTTGGTATTCCTTGTCAACACTTTGGATCGTGAATGCATAAGGATTACATATAAAAGAATGAAGCAGAATTTACCAATGAAATTCTGTGGTTATTAGAATTCACTAGCAATAACATGCAATCTACTGAGTGAGGAGGCTACCAGTGTGCTGTAACATGTACTCTCCACTAACTACGGCAAATAATACATAGTCACAGATTAACAATTGGAAAACTCAATTCAACCTTTGGTTTAACATTAATTTATATCACCTGGAAAACATGTATATATGAAGGATACAATTTAGTCAAACTATGTTCAGAAGTATAGAAGTAATTTACCAAATGCATGAATCACATGACAATGCATTATGTAGCAATTTTAACTGTGGTGTCATAAAAGCATTCAATGCAACAAACTATGATATTGCTTCAACTGATAATTGTGCGGTTCAAAGTAATTATGATGGTTATAGTGCAAATGATAAACACACATTTTCAACTCATTTAATATTTGAATTCCTATAGAATTTTGTTACTGCATCAGATTGAAAGATCTCAAATTAAAATTCAAAACTTAGCTCAATTAGATCCCGCCATTTATGAATTGTTTGGATTTACGAGCCAATAGCTCTTCCTTCCCAATTAGCATGGAACTTGTGTAAAATTGGAAGTGGATATAAGGGGAAGGCTGGTTGCACTATTTGACCTATTGTAAGGCAGGTAGGACATACAGGGATAAATAAACCAAATTTACATACAATTAAGTCTTATAATCTGACAGATAACATAAAGCAGTTCCAGTTTTTAACATACACATAAATACCTATCACAACAAACCTTAAGGAAACTAACATAAGCTGTAAAATACACATTGTCCCAAAATATACAACAAAAAACATCCCCTAAAATATCCCTCATAATAATGATACACCTACATCACATCCCTCGTAATAATGATACACCTCCATCACATCTCTCGTAATAATGATACCCCTCCATCACATCTCTCGTAATAATGATACACCTCCCTCACATCCCTTGTAATAATGACACATCTCCATCACATACCTCCTAATAATGACACACCTCCATCACATCCCTTGTAATAATGACACATCTCCATCACATACCTCCTAATAATGACACACCTCCATCACATCCCTCATAATAATGCTACACCTCCATCACATCCCTTGTACTAATGACACACCTCCATCACATACCTAGTAATAATGATACACCTCCATCACATCCCACATAATAATGATACACCTCCATCACATCCCTAGTAATAATGATAAACCTCCATGACATTCCTGGTAATAATGATACACCTCCATCACAGCCCATGTAATAATGACACACCTCCATCACATACCTCGTAATAAGGATACACCTCCATCACATCTCTCATAATAATGATACACCTCCATCACATACCTTGTAATAATGATACACCTCCATCACATCCCACATAATAATGATACACCTCCATCCCATCTCTCGTAATAATGATACACCTCCATCACAGCCCATGTAATAATGACACACCTCCATCACATACCTCGTAATAATGACACACCTCCATCACATACCTCGTAATAATGATACACCTCCCTCACATCCCTTGTAATAATGATAAACCTCCATCACATCCCTTGTACTAATGACACACCTCCATCACATCCCTCATAATAATGATACACCTACATCACATCCCGCGTAATAATGATACACCTCCATTACATCCCTTGTAATAATGATACACCTCCATCCCATCCCTCGTAATAATGATACGCCTCCATCACATCTCTCGTAATAATGATAAACCTCCATCACATCCCTTGTACTAATGACACACCTCCATCACATACCTCGTAATAATGATACACCTCCATCACATACCTCGTAATAAGGATACACCTCCATCACATCTCTCATAATAATGATACACCTCCATCACATCTCTCATAATAATGATACACCTCCATCACATACCTTGTAATAATGATACACCTCCATCACATCTCTCATAATAATGATACACCTCTATCACATCCCACATAATAATGATACACCTCCATCACATCCCACATAATAATGATACACCTCCATCACATCCCTTGTACTAATGACACACCTCCATCACATCCCTCATAATAATGCTACACCTCCATCACATCCCTTGTACTAATGACACACCTCCATCACATACCTCGTAATAATGATACACCCAACAAACCTTAAGGAAACTAACATAAGCTGTAAAATACACATTGTCCCCAAATATACAACAAAAAACATCCCCTAAAATATCCCTCATAATAATGATACACCTCCATCACATACCTTGTAATAATGATACACCTCCATCACAGCCCATGTAATAATGACACACCTCCATCACATCTCTCGTAATAATGATACACCTCCCTCACATCCCTTGTAATAATGACACATCTCCATCACATACCTCCTAATAATGACACACCTCCATCACATCCATCCCTCATAATAATGATACACCTCCATCACATCCCTCGTAATAATGATAAACCTCCATGACATTCCTGGTAATAATGATACACCTCCATGACATCCCACGTAATAATGATACACCTCCATCACATCCCTCGTAATAATGATAAACCTCCATCACATCCCTTGTAATAATGACACACCTCCATCACATCCCTCGTAATAATGATACACCTCCATCACAGCCCACGTAAAAATCACACACCTCTATCACATCCCTCGTAATAATGATACACCTTCATCACATCTCTCGTAATAATGATACACCTCCATCACATACCGCGTAATAATGATACACCTCCATCACATACCTCGTAATAATGATACACCTCCATAACATCCCTCGTTATAATGATACACCTCCATTACATCCCACGTAATAATGACACACCTCCATCACATCCCTTGTAATAATGACACACCTCCATCATATACCTCGTAATAATGATACACCTTACAACCCTCTATCAATAAGATATACTCTTTGTTGCTTAATAGCACATTTGAATATTCCCTTTCACCTCTTAACATTAATTCACATGAAAAGTCTCCAACACATATTAACTAAAGAATAACCTCCCTTTCCTTTTTCTATCTCTACATATAACCAACACTCAAGTTTATTCAAATTGATGGATGGCGAGGAGTGAGGAGAGAAATGATGTTTGGTTTATAAGATACTGGTGAAGTTCAGTGAAGTTTATTCTGAGTGATGGATGGCGAGGTGTGAGGAGAGAAATGATGTTTCGTTTATAAGATACTGGTGAAGTTCAGTGAAGCTTATTCTGAGTGATGGATGGCGAGGAGTGAGGAGAGAAATGATGTTTCGTTTATAAGATCCTGGTGAAGTTCAGTGAAGTTTATTCTGAGTGATGGATGGCGAGGTGTGAGGAGAGAAATGATGTTTGGTTTATAAGATAGTGGTGAAGTTCAGTGAAGTTTATTCTGAGTGATGGATGGCGAGGGGTGAGGAGAGAAATGATGTTTGGTTTATAAGATCCTGGTGAAGTTCAGTGAAGCTTATTCTGAGTGATGGATGGCGAGGAGGGAGGAGAGAAATGATGTTTGGTTTATAAGATAGTGGTGAAGTTCAGTGAAGTTTATTCTGAGTGGTGGATGGCGAGGAGTGAGGAGAGAAATGATGTATGCTTTATAAGATACTGGTGAAGTTCAGTGAAGTTTATTGTGAGTGATGGATGGCGAGGTGTGAGGAGAGAAATGACGTTTCGTTTATAAGATACTGGTGAAGTTCAGTGAAGTTTATTGTGAGTGATGGATGGCGAGGAGTGAGGAGAGAAATGATGTATGCTTTATAAGATACTGGTGAAGTTCAGTGAAGTTTATTCTGAGTGTTGGATGGCGAGGTGTGAGGAGAGAAATGATGTTTCGTTTATAATATACTGGTGAAGTTCAGTGAAGCTTATTCTGAGTGATGGATGACGAGGAGTGAGGAGAGAAATGATGTTTGGTTTATAAGATAGTGGTGAAGTTCAGTGAAGTTTATTCTGAGTGATGGATGGCGAGGAATGAGGAGAGAAATGATGTTTGGTTTATAAGATAGTGGTGAAGTTCAGTGAAGTTTATTCTGAGTGTTGGATGGCGAGGTGTGAGGAGAGAAATGATGTTTCGTTTATAAGATCCTGGTGAAGTTCAGTGAAGTTTATTCTGAGTGTTGGATGGCGAGGTGTGAGGAGAGAAATGATGTTTCGTTTATAATATACTGGTGAAGTTCAGTGAAGCTTATTCTGAGGGATGGATGGCGAGGAGTGAGGAGAGAAATGATGTTTGGGTTATTAGATACTGGTGAAGTTCAGTGAAGTTTATTCTGAGTGGTGGATGGCGAGGAGTGAGGAGAGAAATGATGTTTGGTTTATAAGATACTGGTGAAGTTCAGTGAAGCTTATGCTGAGTGATGGATGGCGAGGAGTGAGGAGAGAAATGATGTATGCTTTATAAGATACTGGTGAAGTTCAGTGAAGTTTATTGTGAGTGATGGATGGCGAGGTGTGAGGAGAGAAATGATGTTTCGTTTATAATATACTGGTGAAGTTCAGTGAAGCTTATTCTGAGTGATGGATGGCGAGGAGGGAGGAGAGAAATGATGTTTGGTTTATAAGATAGTGGTGAAGTTCAGTGAAGTTTATTCTGAGTGGTGGATGGCGAGGAGTGAGGAGAGAAATGATGTATGGTTTATAGGATACTGGTGAAGTTCAGTGAAGTTTATTCTGAGTGATGGATGGCGAGGGGTGAGGAGAGAAATGATGTTTCGTTTATAAGATCCTGGTGAAGTTCAGTGAAGTTTATTCTGAGTGATGGATGACGAGGTGTGGACACAGGAATGGACAAGCAGACAAGCAGATAAGAGATAATTAGATAAGACTGTGTTTCCTGTACAAAGATTATAAGACTTTTTTATGCCCAGTGGTGGATGTAGCATAGGGAAATTCCACCCAAGGGGTTTCAAATTGGGTAAAACCTAAGGCATGCTGAGGTTTGTGCCTCAATTTGAAAACCCCAAGGATGGAATTTTCCTATCCTGTGTAGTCATGAAGAAGTATTTTTCTCTCATTGCAATCAACAGAATTATCTCAAAAACTGCCAAAAACTGTTGCAAAAATTATTGCACTGTGGTATCAGAATGTTCCCAATTTCATGATATTACGTCATTGTTGACCCATTGCGAAGTCATTCACGTGAAATGGGGTGTAAGATAGAACTTCTTACACCCATTTCTTACCCTTGACATTTCTGTCATACACACACAAGAATGAGAGAAAGTCCTGTATATCATAGTTTTTTAGAAACATGCAGAGTCTTTATGTCAAAGGTGGTGCAATAATTCTTGCATCCACCAGCTGGTGTCAAATGCTGATACTGATATCACTGTTGTTAATTAAACAAGAGGCCCATGGGCTTTAACGGTCACCTGAGTCCTACAGTATTTATTTTTGTTGTTGAAATATGTACCAAATTGAGTAAAAAATAGTTAAGTATAACGTTAACTTAAGTTTGTCAGGACCATGAGCTGATAATTCCTAGACAGAGTTTCAGTTAAATCGACCTATTAGAACTTGTTTTTAAGTTTGAAATAGTTATTTTCAAAATAGCGGCTGTGGCAGCCATATTGGATTTCTGATTGACCCGAAAAATAACAACACTTTGTCAGGACCATTAGTCTATCATTCCTACAAAGTTTCATCAGTTCAATCGGCCTAGCAGAACTTGAGTGTAAGTTTGAAATAGTTTTTCTAAATGGCGGCCGTGGTGGCCATATTGGATTTCTGATCGACCCGAAAAATAACAACACTTTGTCAGGGAGTTGTCAGTAACCTTCCCATGAAATATCAATGAAATCCCTTAGCCAGTATTTCAGCTTAGGTTGAAAATGCACGACGAAGGACAAAGACGGATAGCAATAGGTCACTTGAGCTAAAGCTCAGGTGACCTGAAAACACATTCCAATGGGCTTACGATTGTAATGTCACAACAAAACGTTGTCATCTGATTGTGACATCAAAATAATAAAAGTCATTGGGTGCACCCAAATGAGATACAGGTATCCCATATCAGTGTTCTGGGTAAGACTTGCATATCTAACATACATAGAGGTGGGAGAACACTTTCTATCTAGGCATAAAGAAAAGTGTAATGAACAAGCACTATATCTACAAACTAAAACCTATAATAAAGAATATAATGATTGGTTTATAATAGATCACATAACAGCAGACACTGATCTTTCCCTATCTCCTAAGGATGAAGAGCTCTGTGTTAGTATACTGCTGTAGTTAGGAGGACCCCAGTATAAGTTAGGGCATACTTTAGATATACGCTGTCAGACAGTGCTTATATAGTGTACACATCAGTACCTGTTGTTATCCTGTCCTGAAACGGCACTAGAACACAAGAGAAAATCAGGTGATGTCATTATCTACTTCCTGTTACAAAATGTTTCGAAATAGAGTAAATATTCAAATTTCAGAAGTAAACTGATAAATCAATAACAGTATAATATCAAATAAATATACATGTAATGTGTTTATCAATATAAATACAATTAGTCGAAACTTGCTTAGCCTTAAACTTTTAACATTTTAAAACATGATTATATATAACTGTGAATACCTACTCATTACAACATTGAGTTAATTGTTTCAATTCAAAGTAGAAGTGAATATGTAAATTAGGATATTAATCTCTATATATTACAATCTTAAATCCTTGCATGTGCATATTATCAACAAAACAAGAGGCCCATGGGCCTTAACGGTCACCTGAGTTCTGATATATCTATACAGAGAGTTGATTTTTGTTTCTAAAACATGAACAGAAATATTATTCAAAGTGACAAAAAACAATAAAACAACTTTATTCAATATCTAGCATACAGATCTAAGACTGAAAAGTATTTGAAACTAGCACCTCTGATTCTAAACAAGGAAAATGAAGCAATTTTAGCACACTGACTCCTTTGGGCCCCGCCCTACAGCCCTTGGGGGTAGGGCTGGCTCAAAATATTTTCAAAGTATTAAACTGTCAACTCACGGTTATAATTCCAATCAATTCAAGTTATCAACATGTAGGTTTTGAAATTTCAGTCAATTTGACCAGTTTTGGCCCCACCCATCAGCCCCTAGGGGTCAGTCAGGGCTGATATGTGCATACCATCAAACTGCTATCCAATACTGATAATGCTAACCCAAATTGAATTACTTCCCATGGAAATTAAACAAATGTTGGTCAAAAATATGATTTCCCTGTATAAACTATAGTAAAGTTTACCCCCTCCCCAGGGGGAAATGTGAGACCCCAGGGTCATGAAATTCACAATTTTGATAAAGCACCTGAAGACCCTCCCATCTCTGAAGAGTATTTGATTCTACCATTTGAGAAGAAGATTTTTGAAATTTTAGTCAATTTGACCCTTTTTGGCCCCACCCCTCAGGTCCCTGGGGGCTGGGGACCATATAATTCACAATATTGGTTGACCTTTGGTCATGGAAGGTTTCTGCAAAATTTCATTGAAATTGGTTCTTGGGTTTTGGAGAAGAAGTCGAAAATGAAAACTGTTTACGGACGCACGACGGCCGACGCACAACAAAAAGCGATCGCAATAGGTCACTTGAGACTTTGTCACAGGCAACCTAAAAAGAGGATCGTATCTTTCAGCTAGCATATCAAATAATATTCACAATGCTTGAATGTTCTGGCCTAATAGAAAAGGCAATGCCAAGTAAATGGATAATTCACATAGAGGACTGTGGATAGACTCTATACTGACGTTCATGCAAACATGACAAAAGTTGTGTATTGGGTCTCTAAACATGCATCAGTAAGGAAGAATGTGACGTGATCCTCTTGGTGAACATACACTACATTGTCAGTACCATGGTCAAACCATCCAAAAGCAGAGTGAATGTTTCAACATTTATACAAACTGAAACTTACATGCCATTTTTCTAATTATTATGTGTAAGCAGTGGCTACACATGCATCCACTCCATTACAGAATGAAACACCAGTCTCTTCACCTTACACCTGATCACTACACTGTAAGGGGAGATAATTTACCTTCCTTAGCCTGTAAAGTGACTGCATTACTCTCGTGGTCCAGGGGTTTGATAACGATATTCACATAGTTAAACTGTCCCTGAAATAAAAATACAGGATTGATGATGGCAATCTCATATTTTATAATGATTTAATACCATAATAATTATACTTCTTATCAAGGAAAGTTTATTCAATGGATAAGACACTTTGACTCTGACTTGCCTTAAAAACATGTGACTTGTGTTACAAGAGTTCAGTATATGGTGGAGTCTTCATGATTCGGACTCTGAATATACACAACTGTCTTCACAGCTATATACTTTACTAAGTGATAAATCAGGAAAGATATGTTTTGTTGAAGAAGAAAGTGTGTGAAATAACAATGTAACTTCGTGAGACCTTGATAGCCCCGATCTTGTAGTCCTCCCCACTGTCATTATACACGATGGTCACATAGTCATTTCCTATGTGGAGCTTCTTGGCATTACAATTTGGGTCGGAGTCCTTGTTAGGCATCAGGGTCGCCACATGGTAAATCACTGTGAAAAGGAAAAGTTTAAATCAATGTTGATGCTTCGTGATGAGGGTATTGGTTAAAACATTTCTGTGTGTATGTAAAATAGAGCTATCCCAATGTAGTAGTGATAATACAGGGATTATAATATAGAGCTATCCCAATGTAGTAGTGATAATACAGGGACTATAATATAGAGCTATCCCAATGTAGTAGTGATAATACAGGGACTATAATATAGAGCTATCCCAATGTAGTAGTGATAATACAGGGACTATAATATAGAGCTATCCCAATGTAGTAGTGATAATACAGGGACTATAATATAGAGCTATCCCAATGTAGTAGTGATAATACAGGGACTATAATATAGAGCTATCCCAATGTAGTAGTGATAATACAGGGACTATAATATAGAGCTATCCCAATGTAGTAGTGATAATACAGGGACTATAATATAGAGCTATCCCAATGTAGTAGTGATAATACAGGGACTATAATATAGAGCTATCCCAATGTAGTAGTGATAATACAGGGACTATAATATAGAGCTATCCCAATGTAGTAGTGATAATACAGGGACTATAATATAGAGCTATCCCAATGTAGTAGTGATAATACAGGGACTATAATATAGAGCTATCCCAATGTAGTAGTGATAATACAGGGACTATAATATAGAGCTATCCCAATGTAGTAGTGATAATACAGGGACTATAATATAGAGCTATCCCAATGTAGTAGTGATAATACAGGGACTATAATATAGAGCTATCCCAATGTAGTAGTGATAATACAGGGACTATAATATAGAGCTATCCCAATGTAGTAGTGATAATACAGGGACTATAATATAGAGCTATCCCAATGTAGTAGTGATAATACAGGGACTATAATATAGAGCTATCCCAATGTAGTAGTGATAATACAGGGACTATAATATAGAGCTATCCCAATGTAGTAGTGATAATACAGGGACTATAATATAGAGCTATCCCAATGTAGTAGTGATAATACAGGGACTATAATATAGAGCTATCCCAATGTAGTAGTGATAATACAGGGACTATAATATAGAGCTATCCCAATGTAGTAGTGATAATACAGGGACTATAATATAGAGCTATCCCAATGTAGTAGTGATAATACAGGGACTATAATATAGAGCTATCCCAATGTAGTAGTGATAATACAGGGACTATAATATAGAGCTATCCCAATGTAGTAGTGATAATACAGGGACTATAATATAGAGCTATCCCAATGTAGTAGTGATAATACAGGGACTATAATATAGAGCTATCCCAATGTAGTAGTGATAATACAGGGACTATAATATAGAGCTATCCCAATGTAGTAGTGATAATACAGGGACTATAATATAGAGCTATCCCAATGTAGTAGTGATAATACAGGGACTATAATATAGAGCTATCCCAATGTAGTAGTGATAATACAGGGACTATAATATAGAGCTATCCCAATGTAGTAGTGATAATACAGGGACTATAATATAGAGCTATCCCAATGTAGTAGTGATAATACAGGGACTATAATATAGAGCTATCCCAATGTAGTAGTGATAATACAGGGACTATAATATAGAGCTATCCCAATGTAGTAGTGATAATACAGGGACTATAATATAGAGCTATCCCAATGTAGTAGTGATAATACAGGGACTATAATATAGAGCTATCCCAATGTAGTAGTGATAATACAGGGACTATAATATAGAGCTATCCCAATGTAGTAGTGATAATACAGGGACTATAATATAGAGCTATCCCAATGTAGTAGTGATAATACAGGGACTATAATATAGAGCTATCCCAATGTAGTAGTGATAATACAGGGACTATAATATAGAGCTATCCCAATGTAGTAGTGATAATACAGGGACTATAATATAGAGCTATCCCAATGTAGTAGTGATAATACAGGGACTATAATATAGAGCTATCCCAATGTAGTAGTGATAATACAGGGACTATAATATAGAGCTATCCCAATGTAGTAGTGATAATACAGGGACTATAATATAGAGCTATCCCAATGTAGTAGTGATAATACAGGGACTATAATATAGAGCTATCCCAATGTAGTAGTGATAATACAGGGACTATAATATAGAGCTATCCCAATGTAGTAGTGATAATACAGGGACTATAATATAGAGCTATCCCAATGTAGTAGTGATAATACAGGGACTATAATATAGAGCTATCCCAATGTAGTAGTGATAATACAGGGACTATAATATAGAGCTATCCCAATGTAGTAGTGATAATACAGGGACTATAATATAGAGCTATCCCAATGTAGTAGTGATAATACAGGGACTATAATATAGAGCTATCCCAATGTAGTAGTGATAATACAGGGACTATAATATAGAGCTATCCCAATGTAGTAGTGATAATACAGGGACTATAATATAGAGCTATCCCAATGTAGTAGTGATAATACAGGGACTATAATATAGAGCTATCCCAATGTAGTAGTGATAATACAGGGACTATAATATAGAGCTATCCCAATGTAGTAGTGATAATACAGGGACTATAATATAGAGCTATCCCAATGTAGTAGTGATAATACAGGGACTATAATATAGAGCTATCCCAATGTAGTAGTGATAATACAGGGACTATAATATAGAGCTATCCCAATGTAGTAGTGATAATACAGGGACTATAATATAGAGCTATCCCAATGTAGTAGTGATAATACAGGGACTATAATATAGAGCTATCCCAATGTAGTAGTGATAATACAGGGACTATAATATAGAGCTATCCCAATGTAGTAGTGATAATACAGGGACTATAATATAGAGCTATCCCAATGTAGTAGTGATAATACAGGGACTATAATATAGAGCTATCCCAATGTAGTAGTGATAATACAGGGACTATAATATAGAGCTATCCCAATGTAGTAGTGATAATACAGGGACTATAATATAGAGCTATCCCAATGTAGTAGTGATAATACAGGGACTATAATATAGAGCTATCCCAATGTAGTAGTGATAATACAGGGACTATAATATAGAGCTATCCCAATGTAGTAGTGATAATACAGGGACTATAATATAGAGCTATCCCAATGTAGTAGTGATAATACAGGGACTATAATATAGAGCTATCCCAATGTAGTAGTGATAATACAGGGACTATAATATAGAGCTATCCCAATGTAGTAGTGATAATACAGGGACTATAATATAGAGCTATCCCAATGTAGTAGTGATAATACAGGGACTATAATATAGAGCTATCCCAATGTAGTAGTGATAATACAGGGACTATAATATAGAGCTATCCCAATGTAGTAGTGATAATACAGGGACTATAATATAGAGCTATCCCAATGTAGTAGTGATAATACAGGGACTATAATATAGAGCTATCCCAATGTAGTAGTGATAATACAGGGACTATAATATAGAGCTATCCCAATGTAGTAGTGATAATACAGGGACTATAATATAGAGCTATCCCAATGTAGTAGTGATAATACAGGGACTATAATATAGAGCTATCCCAATGTAGTAGTGATAATACAGGGACTATAATATAGAGCTATCCCAATGTAGTAGTGATAATACAGGGACTATAATATAGAGCTATCCCAATGTAGTAGTGATAATACAGGGACTATAATATAGAGCTATCCCAATGTAGTAGTGATAATACAGGGACTATAATATAGAGCTATCCCAATGTAGTAGTGATAATACAGGGACTATAATATAGAGCTATCCCAATGTAGTAGTGATAATACAGGGACTATAATATAGAGCTATCCCAATGTAGTAGTGATAATACAGGGACTATAATATAGAGCTATCCCAATGTAGTAGTGATAATACAGGGACTATAATATAGAGCTATCCCAATGTAGTAGTGATAATACAGGGACTATAATATAGAGCTATCCCAATGTAGTAGTGATAATACAGGGACTATAATATAGAGCTATCCCAATGTAGTAGTGATAATACAGGGACTATAATATAGAGCTATCCCAATGTAGTAGTGATAATACAGGGACTATAATATAGAGCTATCCCAATGTAGTAGTGATAATACAGGGACTATAATATAGAGCTATCCCAATGTAGTAGTGATAATACAGGGACTATAATATAGAGCTATCCCAATGTAGTAGTGATAATACAGGGACTATAATATAGAGCTATCCCAATGTAGTAGTGATAATACAGGGACTATAATATAGAGCTATCCCAATGTAGTAGTGATAATACAGGGACTATAATATAGAGCTATCCCAATGTAGTAGTGATAATACAGGGACTATAATATAGAGCTATCCCAATGTAGTAGTGATAATACAGGGACTATAATATAGAGCTATCCCAATGTAGTAGTGATAATACAGGGACTATAATATAGAGCTATCCCAATGTAGTAGTGATAATACAGGGACTATAATATAGAGCTATCCCAATGTAGTAGTGATAATACAGGGACTATAATATAGAGCTATCCCAATGTAGTAGTGATAATACAGGGACTATAATATAGAGCTATCCCAATGTAGTAGTGATAATACAGGGACTATAATATAGAGCTATCCCAATGTAGTAGTGATAATACAGGGACTATAATATAGAGCTATCCCAATGTAGTAGTGATAATACAGGGACTATAATATAGAGCTATCCCAATGTAGTAGTGATAATACAGGGACTATAATATAGAGCTATCCCAATGTAGTAGTGATAATACAGGGACTATAATATAGAGCTATCCCAATGTAGTAGTGATAATACAGGGACTATAATATAGAGCTATCCCAATGTAGTAGTGATAATACAGGGACTATAATATAGAGCTATCCCAATGTAGTAGTGATAATACAGGGACTATAATATAGAGCTATCCCAATGTAGTAGTGATAATACAGGGACTATAATATAGAGCTATCCCAATGTAGTAGTGATAATACAGGGACTATAATATAGAGCTATCCCAATGTAGTAGTGATAATACAGGGACTATAATATAGAGCTATCCCAATGTAGTAGTGATAATACAGGGACTATAATATAGAGCTATCCCAATGTAGTAGTGATAATACAGGGACTATAATATAGAGCTATCCCAATGTAGTAGTGATAATACAGGGACTATAATATAGAGCTATCCCAATGTAGTAGTGATAATACAGGGACTATAATATAGAGCTATCCCAATGTAGTAGTGATAATACAGGGACTATAATATAGAGCTATCCCAATGTAGTAGTGATAATACAGGGACTATAATATAGAGCTATCCCAATGTAGTAGTGATAATACAGGGACTATAATATAGAGCTATCCCAATGTAGTAGTGATAATACAGGGACTATAATATAGAGCTATCCCAATGTAGTAGTGATAATACAGGGACTATAATATAGAGCTATCCCAATGTAGTAGTGATAATACAGGGACTATAATATAGAGCTATCCCAATGTAGTAGTGATAATACAGGGACTATAATATAGAGCTATCCCAATGTAGTAGTGATAATACAGGGACTATAATATAGAGCTATCCCAATGTAGTAGTGATAATACAGGGACTATAATATAGAGCTATCCCAATGTAGTAGTGATAATACAGGGACTATAATATAGAGCTATCCCAATGTAGTAGTGATAATACAGGGACTATAATATAGAGCTATCCCAATGTAGTAGTGATAATACAGGGACTATAATATAGAGCTATCCCAATGTAGTAGTGATAATACAGGGACTATAATATAGAGCTATCCCAATGTAGTAGTGATAATACAGGGACTATAATATAGAGCTATCCCAATGTAGTAGTGATAATACAGGGACTATAATATAGAGCTATCCCAATGTAGTAGTGATAATACAGGGACTATAATATAGAGCTATCCCAATGTAGTAGTGATAATACAGGGACTATAATATAGAGCTATCCCAATGTAGTAGTGATAATACAGGGACTATAATATAGAGCTATCCCAATGTAGTAGTGATAATACAGGGACTATAATATAGAGCTATCCCAATGTAGTAGTGATAATACAGGGACTATAATATAGAGCTATCCCAATGTAGTAGTGATAATACAGGGACTATAATATAGAGCTATCCCAATGTAGTAGTGATAATACAGGGACTATAATATAGAGCTATCCCAATGTAGTAGTGATAATACAGGGACTATAATATAGAGCTATCCCAATGTAGTAGTGATAATACAGGGACTATAATATAGAGCTATCCCAATGTAGTAGTGATAATACAGGGACTATAATATAGAGCTATCCCAATGTAGTAGTGATAATACAGGGACTATAATATAGAGCTATCCCAATGTAGTAGTGATAATACAGGGACTATAATATAGAGCTATCCCAATGTAGTAGTGATAATACAGGGACTATAATATAGAGCTATCCCAATGTAGTAGTGATAATACAGGGACTATAATATAGAGCTATCCCAATGTAGTAGTGATAATACAGGGACTATAATATAGAGCTATCCCAATGTAGTAGTGATAATACAGGGACTATAATATAGAGCTATCCCAATGTAGTAGTGATAATACAGGGACTATAATATAGAGCTATCCCAATGTAGTAGTGATAATACAGGGACTATAATATAGAGCTATCCCAATGTAGTAGTGATAATACAGGGACTATAATATAGAGCTATCCCAATGTAGTAGTGATAATACAGGGACTATAATATAGAGCTATCCCAATGTAGTAGTGATAATACAGGGACTATAATATAGAGCTATCCCAATGTAGTAGTGATAATACAGGGACTATAATATAGAGCTATCCCAATGTAGTAGTGATAATACAGGGACTATAATATAGAGCTATCCCAATGTAGTAGTGATAATACAGGGACTATAATATAGAGCTATCCCAATGTAGTAGTGATAATACAGGGACTATAATATAGAGCTATCCCAATGTAGTAGTGATAATACAGGGACTATAATATAGAGCTATCCCAATGTAGTAGTGATAATACAGGGACTATAATATAGAGCTATCCCAATGTAGTAGTGATAATACAGGGACTATAATATAGAGCTATCCCAATGTAGTAGTGATAATACAGGGACTATAATATAGAGCTATCCCAATGTAGTAGTGATAATACAGGGACTATAATATAGAGCTATCCCAATGTAGTAGTGATAATACAGGGACTATAATATAGAGCTATCCCAATGTAGTAGTGATAATACAGGGACTATAATATAGAGCTATCCCAATGTAGTAGTGATAATACAGGGACTATAATATAGAGCTATCCCAATGTAGTAGTGATAATACAGGGACTATAATATAGAGCTATCCCAATGTAGTAATGATAATACAGGGACTATAATATAGAGCTATCCCAATGTAGTAGTGATAATACAGGGATTATAAGATAGAGCTGTCCCAATGTAGTAGTGATAATACAGGGTTGTAAGAAATATCTGATGGCTCTTTACTAACAGGGTGGTAACTGTGACTTCTAACTTGAGGGTTATACTAAATTTGTCTTTCCCTACCTAATTAAATCTCAACCAAAGGGGCAAGATTCTCAAATGTCTACCCAATGCTTTGCTTAGGGCTAAACTTTTAAGAATCTTTCCCAGAGGGTGGAGATTTTTCTGTCTTACTCCAAAAGTGGGAAAAGATTACTTTTCTCCCACATCAAAAACAAGAGGTAATTTCATGAATTTACAGCAAATTAGAGTTATCTTTTATGATCAAGTATGGTTGATGTGAGGTCACACGATTGTTATGACAGGGGTATGGCCTGTTTTTACTCTAGTGTAAGACAGACTTATCTTTCCCTGATCAGTTAACCTCAGGGTAAATATACTTGTTATCAGAGGCTTGCTTTTATCTGAGGCGTAGACAGTCACAAACCTAACCTTGAGAATTGACACTTCTACCCTCACTGTATGGGAATGATTTTGGTATTACTCCAACTTGTAACCACATGGTTGGAATTCCTACACACGTTTCAATTATCTCCTATTCTTGTAATTTTTGTAAAATATTCAGTATCTTTGTATACAAACAGAGGCTTTATGTTTCAAGTATAAGTCATCTTTTTAGTTCATGTCTCCAGTCTTTGGTTTGACATTTCTGATGACCAAATTAGTCACTTCTGTTTTAGAGGTATGCATACAATTTAAATCAAAATCATCATAACATGACCTTTCCTCTTTTTACACTTCTAAATAACTGATGCCCACATTGACTGGTGGAATACACTGCTATCAATTACTACAACAAACTCGTGAATGCACAAATCATAGATTTTCATCATAAGGAAGTGAAGATTGTTTTAAAAGAATAATTATCTTTTTAACAGTTAAGTTATTGATGCCAAAAGATAGGATGCCTTTATATGTCTTCTTTGTAATATGGCTATCACCTGTGTCGAAGTTATTATAAGCAGGAAAACATAACTTTAGTTGCCCATAAAGAGGTCGGATAGATCTTACCATATGTGATCTTGACCTGCCAGCTGTAAGCATACTATCATTGTCATAAACAAATGATAGATCTACTAGACTCACCATGCATAGTCTCATCCTGCCAGCTGTAGGCAAACTGTCCATCACTGCCATGAACGTCCAGTCCCCCAATGTATACCCTGTTAGGGTCACAGTCAGACAGGCGTATCAAGTGTCCCAGGCCCTGCAGGAACTGGGCATACTTCTCTGATCCATATGGATTGCGTAGGATCGCCTTCTCATCCTTGGTCTACAAAATTGCATGTATATTAAAAGTACAAGTTCAATTTCAATTTCTCCATTAGACATGTATGTTGTAAATGACATCCGCATACCCAAGTTGCCAAGTCAACAGTCTGGCAAACGTTACCGATCACCTTTGTTACTGATCACTGACCTCAGTTGTTGGTCACCAACACACTCTTCCATTGATAATATATTTCCACAAAAAGGAACAAATCTCAAACATCAAACAACTTATTAAAGAATTGCTGCCAAGTAAATGTAATCACAATGTTGCCAATATCCCTCACTGCTAAACTATGGACTTGATTTGTAGAGACATGCCGGAAGCTAATATGATAACCCACTTACATGTCACTCCACCATCCCAAGATGTACAAGCATACCAACTTTGATGATCACAGGTAAAATGATGTGGGAGTTATGCTCTGGTCAACTGGTATCTCACATATTTTGCACTTTCAATAAAGGTTGAAGGTCAAAATGTAGGTCAGAATGATGTGATACTTTCCAAAATGCATCAGCATTTTAGCGTTGGTGATCGCAGGTGAAGAAATGTGGGAGGTATGCTCTGGGGGATAATTGTTAAGACTATTATTCTAACAAAATTTAGATGAATGAGTAAACAGATTGTTAAATCAGTTCTTACCTGGCCAGACCCTACATAGATTATGCCGACTTTGTGAGTCTCGTATGGATGTATGTGGTCAAGCATCTTCAAACCTCTTGTAATAGCCTGTGGAATAAGGATGAGATTAGGTTACACATATAGTCATGGTTTCTTGATGACCAACAGTTTTAATTTGTGAGTGAGGTGATTTTGTTTTATGGTTTTCACAAGATGTGTAGAATGAGCCAAAAAGAAGGAGAAAGTAAGCCTAAAAGTGAAATACAACTATATTTTTGGATAAAATAGGAAAATTCATCTTAAAGGCATAAACCTAGGTACGTAAGCCATAAACTAATACCCCCCCTCCCACATGTAAAAGGGGTCCTAAGTTCTCTCAACTCTCATACAAGTAACAGCCCTGTATAAGCCTTGGTAACTCTCCTCACATCTACTGCTGACAATGTCCCACAACTGTTGTTGTAGAGGCCATGGAACATTGTCATGTTTCATGTTCTATGTTAAGGTAACGAGATGATGATTCCAATATATCCAGGTTATCAAGTGAATGTCAAGGAAGACTGTAAATATACACGGTAACTTTATTGCATGGTGTAGAATGATCAGAAGAATTGCTACCATGGCTACTGTTCCTACATGTAGTGTGACAATGTCCAGGTGTCAATCAGAAGTGAACACAAACCAGGTGCGTTAAAAGGGGAAGCTGTAATCATATGCAGAATTACACATTCAAATGAGGATATATTTGTCAGGGAATTAAAATAAAACTGATGTAGACAAATTCAAATTATGCAACAATTCTAAAGATGAAGTGTAAATATACCTGATTGTCTGGCAGTAGGATAGGCATGTCATTGCCCTGGTGTAACATGCCCCCATGATACAGCTGCAAGAACACAAAGCTAGGGTTCACGCCCCCACGCCCACTCTCCTTTGGGGTGATGACCTTTGACCTCCCTTGCACATATTTCTCCTCGCCTTTTGAGTCTGTTGTAACTATGGAGATGGTGTGACCCCTTAACTTTCTGAAGGCAGGAAGATCTGTTACCTCATCCTGAAGAGAAGATGTTTCGGAACTGTCTGGTGACTGAGATAAATCTAGCAGGTGATGGCTACCCTTCACTGGTGAGGTTGGTTGGCTAAGGTTAGTAAGTGGCGGAGGTGGTCTTCTACGTTCATGGTTGTCTGACAAAGATAAGCTCAGGTTGGCACTGTTGGAATGAGCTGATTGGCTGTGGGCGTTGATACTAGGCCCCACCTCTCTTTCTGCTCGGTTGACGTCCACTAGGGCCATATCACTGATGCTTTCCTTCATGTCGACATTGTCAGCACTGCCACTGAGCAGGGAGGGGGAAGAGTTACTCCTTTTGAGGAGGTGGGTATGGGAGGCCGGATCATTAGGACTGTTCTCAGTAGCCAAAGCTGGACCTCCATCCTCCTAGAACAAAAAGATGCATGTTAAAAGATCTCAATTATTATAATCAACCAGAAGTATGCATAACTTCATTACATTAAAAAAGAAATCTGTATTTACAGGTAAGCTAGCTTTCTTGAAAGGACCAGTAAATATGATGGTTAAACCTTGTTACTGTATATAAATGCCTCTTCCTATCTACTTGAATAGTTAGAACCTATACATTGGGCAAGTTAATATTTAAGAGAAATGCTTTATGTAATCAAAAGAATTTTTATTCGAACAAGATGAAGAATACAAGGTAAAATTAAAACACTTTCTTGCAATTTTCCAGGTCTGGATTCTGTTATGAAGCACAAAAATTAAACCAAAAGATTTTAAATAATTGACTAAATTCTTATGGTACATTAATTTGAACACAAAAATCCTGTACATGTATATCGAGTAAATTCCATCATGGGGTTCACTTTCTTACCTTGGAAATTGATTCAGACTGGCTTAGGTTAATTTCTGTAAGTAAAACAGTTAAAACATCAGAAATAAGTATTAGTCATCAATTCCCACCTTCAAGAGCTAGTAGATGATACTGAAATCATGTACACCGTCATTCATGTACATCAACATTGATGTATGTATCTTTTAATATTGTGTCGCAACAAGCTCAGGATAGGTTGGTTTCTTTATTTTATGTCTACCGGTTTCGCCCGAACATGTGGGCTTCTTCTGGACCGGGCGAAACCGGTAGACATACAATAAAGAAACCAACCTATCCTGAGCTTGTTGCGATTGAATATTGCCTTTAGTTTCCCGTTCCTCAATCGCCCTGCATACCCCTGGGTATCCAAGCAAGGGATGACGGAACCTACAGAACCTAGACTAGAAGTACGGCGTCGGCTCTACACCCGATGATTTGTTTTAATATTGTGTATACTTAGAATTAGAACACCGTATAAAAAACAAGAAAAAAATAACAAAAATGGTTATAATGATAAAAATATTACTATTTCACTGAATAAATTTAAGTTATGGCTGAATATATTAGAAGTTATCTTAAGTTTTATTTTCAAAGTACTATTTTTCCTGGCATTCTGGGCAGTGTCTTTCTAGCTCATATAGAAGACGAAGCACCTTTTTAGCATTTTCAGTCCAGAAAGATCCAAAATAATTAAAAAAGCCAAGTAGCTAAAACCTTAATGGTACTGTCTACTAAGTTGTTAAGAATATGCTGTAGATGATATACCAAGATCATGGATGTACATGTTTACACTTACATATTGCTCATGAGGAAAATTATCAGATCATTTGACAATTGCTGATGTACATCATGTAATTGTACATCAGTATAAATGGCATACATTAGTGCTGAAGCATCAGTTGGATAAGAAAATACAGGTGTCTTAAGTGATACCATTCAATCATGCAAGTTACACCAACAAATCAATAGAGAAATTAGTAAAAATAATAATGCAATGTAAAACAGATGCATAATTGTTCATGATAAAAGCAAAAGTAACTAATGATTGCGGATTTTAAAGTCAAATTAAGCCAAAGTCAGAAAATAATACAAAATGAAACGTATGAAATTTACTTATGATAAACATTGATTCACCAACCTTTGTCTGCCTTTACTTGGATGTCACAACCTAATGGAAAAAAGGTCATGTCAAGGTCACACAAAAAATAACATCAGCTATACTACTTCCTCAAGGTCACACATCACCAATGCTACTCTGCCAAAGTCACACATCACCAATGCTACTTTCTCAAGGTCACACATCACCAATGCTACTCTGCCATGGTCACACATCACCAATGCTACTCTTCCAAGGTCACACATCACCTATGCTACTCTCTCAAGGTCACACATCACCAATGCTACTCTCTCAAGGTCACACATAACCAATGCTACTCTGCCAAGGTCGCACATCACCAATACTACTCCCTGAAGGTCACACATCACCAATGCTACTCTCTCAAGGTCACACATCACCAATGCTACTCTCTCAAGGTTACACATCACCAATGCTACTCTGCCAAGGTCACACATCACCAATGCTACTCTGCCAAGGACACACATCACCAATGCTACTCTGCCAAGGTCACACATCACCAATGCTACTCTGCCAAGGTCACACATCACCAATGCTACTTTCTCTAGGACACACATCACCTATGCTACTCTCTCAAGGTCACACATCACCAATGCTACTCTCTCAAGGTCATACATCACCAATATTACTCCCTGAAGGTCACACATGACCAATGCTATCCTTTCAGTCACATGTCACCTATACTACCCTGTCAAGGTCACATATCATTAGTACTGCTCTCTCAATGTTACACATCACTCTAAGGACATAAATAAGATTGGTGAGACACTTACTTCTGTGGTCACTGCTGGAGTCTGAGGGGAAGTGGAGGTCATACAAGGACTCATACTCCTCCTCCCCAATACTCCCGCTGTCTATCCGACTCGAGCTCCGCAGACTGTCCATGTCTGGTGGCTTGTTACGCATGGCTGCAAACAGCATGGTGATGTCGGTCATGGGCGACTCCTGGAGAGAAGTCAGGCTTGTCTCATTCTCGATACGCATCATCCACGATAGGTTTCCGCTTGGGGCACGTATCATGATTTCTGCCCATCCAGTACACCAACAGTTACACATCAGACTGTTCAGCACACGTCCATCTGATGTCTGGTTCTTCACCCCTATAACAGTCAGTATTTACTAAATAAATGCTTTTTCATACGATAAAATCCAATAAATAATATTCAGGTTTTTTCCCAAATGATTGATTCTTCACTTCTGAGTCAAGCTTGTACATCTACTATTGTTGCTATGGTTAATAGAGATTGACAATCTGGTACATAGTACATGTAGTGAGATATCTTATCAGAGCTGTGTTATCCTAGTTAAGGTCTTTATACACATTGCATGGCTGTTCTGACATCATATTGGTGACTTACACACAGGGGTTGGTGTTTACAATGTAAGTGTGTCATGGTTTGGAGGATGAGTGTTCTGAGTAAGGGATAAGTCTCTACAAGTAACCTACCCCAGAGAAGGGACTCTCTGGCCTCCGTGTCAAACCCAGGTTTGGAGGGTGAGTGTTCTGAGTAAGGGATAAGTCTCTACAAGTAACCTACCCCAGAGAAGGGACTCTATGGCCTCCGTGTCAAACCCAGGTTTGGAGGGTGAGTGTTCTGAATAAGGGACAAGTCTCTACAAGTAACCTACCCCACAGAAGGGACTCTATGGCCTCTGTGTCAAATCCAGGTTTGGAGGGCGAGTGTTCTGAGTAAGGGACAAGTCTTTACAAGTAACCTACCCCACAGAAGGGACTCTATGGCCTCCGTGTCAAATCCAGGTTTGGAGGGCGAGTGTTCTGAGTAAGGGACAAGTCTCTACAAGTAACCTACCCCAGAGAAGGGACTCTATGGCCTCTGTGTCGAATCCAGGTTTGGAGGGTGAGTGTTCAGTCAGTGAACGACCTGTCTGTACTGCTACATTCTGCTGTTCCTCCCCTATAAGACTCGTATCATCATAAGATGTGTGTGCCTGAATACCGATGTCATCACTACTTGACTTGGAGGACTCCTGTACCGTACTTGTACTTCGGCTAAGCACAGCAGACTTATGGCGTCGGCGCCCCGGGGTGTCTGGCTGAGGCAGCTTCTTCTCTTGGGGTTCTCCACCTTGGATCTGGGCCATACACTGGTCACACAGCCATGTGTTACCAAACTTATTATTGCCACCCCCACTAGTTGTTATAGTAACCACTTTATTCCCTAGCATCCATGTTTTGGTCTGTCCTCCTTTCAGCAGAAATTCTGCCTCCTGTGACCTGGGTAAAAGAAGGATACTTTAAATATCAATCATCAGAAAGATGGTGGTGTGCACATTCTTTTCCTGACATGAATTTTAACCATGCAACAAATTTGAAACAAAACTGGAGCACTAATGGGTCAGTAGGGGCCCTGCCATGTGCCTTACCATTTTAAGTAACAGTGACCTTGACCTTAGAAACTTTTCAAACTCCCCTTGCATATTATCTTCATATCATAATGTACAATCATGTTAAATTTCAAAAAGATTAGTCTGTTAGATTCTGAGTTAATCTCTAGAAATAGAAAGTGTGGACAGATAGATGATTGCTATACTGATTATTATAGGGCACCTGCATCTTCAATGAAGGTCCTATAAGTGCCTAAAAGTCAGACTTTAAGGAATTCATATCTTTTCCCATCATAAGATTGAAATGCAATCTTTTTCTTAAGACCAACAATGATACAATACATTAACCAAAACAGAAATATCCACATTTTTTATCTCTCATTTTTTTTAGACATGAAACCTAATGTTAAAGACTTCATCACTGTTACCTTGTCTGATCTCATCAGTAACAAACATGTACCTGTGAGGGACAGCGTTGTAGTTGGCAAATGTGTATCTGGCCATGAAGTCTGTGCATGTCTCTGTGAGCTCCTTGTGGAACTGTGACATCTTGTCGTCTACTGGGGGGTGGTATCTCTGTCTGGATATAGATGACCCAGACAGCATTCTCCGCCGACTTCAATACAATTATTAGTTAGCAGTTAATATTTAATTCTTAACCTGAAGGTCCCGGGATCAGCTGATTTTTTCTACATTTTCAACATTATTTTTGATATATGAGTAAAATATTTATGCTCAAACTGTAATGTGTTGTGTTGATGATAGATTTAGTTTTGGGACTCAGATATTTTATGAGTTTGGACTCATGCTTTCCCTATAGGACTCATTAGTTGTTTGAGAACCCACTATATCTCTTAGTAATGATACTGATCAAAATTTTGGAAAAAAAAATGGCCAGGACTTGCCAAAAAATAGTTTGATGATACTCAGCCACGTTTCTTCTACACTCTCTATCAATGTGTTTTTCTTGTAAAGGATACAACAGATATATTTCCACATTGCTGGGAATTTCCTACCTTATGTTGCTAAGCATTGAATACATTACCTGCTGAGAGCTGCCTCGTTGCACGTGGCTGCTCTGTTCCTGTCAGTCGAGTCCTCATTCTGAAGCTGCAGCATGGAGTTTTCCTCAAACAATTGCAGCACATTGGCTCGCAGTCCCTGTAAACAGTAGTGTTACCAAAAATGTAAGCCTGAAGACTTACCTGGGTAATGGCATGTACAAATATTCTTGTTTCTAACATACAGCCTCTAAATAGCGCTAATAACTCAAAATGTCATAAATAGATCATAAAACAAGCTCTATGGAGCTTTGATTAGAGAGCACCTAAGGGAACTAATGTTGTTGTCTCAGTGGGGAAAACCACCATGCCATTGGAGGGATAACAATTATCAGCTACCTCTGGGGATCAAACTGAGGCACCAATAACACAAAAAGCTTTCTACCACAACCTGTGTATGTTACAACAAGCTCAGTTGAGCGATTCTAGTATACTATACCTTAACAGTATTTCTAATGTGTGATTTCTAATATAAAACGAATCTTATAAAACACCTTGAGTGTACAGATTGAAAAGATTGTTTTATTTAGATCAATTTAGATAGGATTTATTAAGTGATAATTATGTTATTTTCCTGTGTCAGTCAACATTGACAGTAAGTATATGGGCATATGTCTCGGTCATGTATTCTAAACAACCTCCATCATCAAGGTAACTTATTTATCATGGTAAATAGTATACGACTAGATTCTTTCTGATACCAACCTTCTGTATAAACTTGACAAAGCCTTTCCTAAAAGGGACTCGACAGCGTATGAACCAGATAGCGATGACATGGTGAGCCAGGGACACAGTGTAATGGCTGAATCTGCAATAGTTTGTGGAATTATATTTTTAAATACTTCGACTTTCCATATTTTATATCAGTAAGTGTAACACTTGAGTTTAAATCTAATGATCAGTGTCATTAACTCACTTTGTTGTACACTGTCTAGTTACTCAAAGTAGTGAGCCACACAATTCCTAAATATAGTGTTTCATCACCATATAATGAATTATTAAAATTAAATTTCTAAAAAAACATACTTTTTCTGTAAAAATATGGCCAATTACATCTATTTAAATTCACATTCACAGTTGAATGGACTCTTTAGTATTAAACTTTCAACAATTTCAAATCTGACAAACAGAAACCTTATTTTCACATGCTTCAAAACAACAGTGACTGTTCAACCGTCCATTAAATGGAATATCTTACTTGAACGGGTTAGTATATGGCAATGCTATCGCAAACACGCTCATATATTCATCCTCAACAAAGTTGGCATACATCTTTGGCAGACGTACAATACCTATCACATGATAAAACAAAAAAACATTTATTAATTCATCTCAAGTATTACAGTTGTTTCAAAACATGGTAAATATACATTTTGTTACTTTTAACTTTTATTGTAAGTAGAGCATTATGTTTTTAGTTCAAAGTTTTGACATTTTTATCAAAATTTTCTATAATGGAAATTTTAAAAGCATTTCTCATATTAAGACAGATTGTAAATGAACAGAAACTGCTGTCGAATATCAAATAGTAATGGGTGACATGGTTTTACATTTCTTGAATGTTAATTTAGTTTATTTCAAAAAGGAGTCTATCAGCAGTATGAGGGGTGAAAATGTCCCTGATTATAGACTTTACAAAGAACGAACACAGTCCAGGTAAGAGTGAGCCACATATACAGCTAACCTGTAGCTATGACAACATGGATCACCATGGTGATGTTTAACACATACAAATATTGACTTACTTGAAAGAAATGCAAGTACAGGTATTGCCATGGAGATAGTGGCAGATATTTTGGAGAGCTGGAGCAGGACCGACGGCAGCTGCCTCATCATCACTTCCTGCATCTCCAGTGTACACAAACGTAAGGCGTTGGTACACAGCTTGGCACACTTGGACACCAAACCAAACTCAAGGCACTTGATCAACTCTTTCTGTAACACACACATACTAAATAGCGTAAGACCTTTTTCTAACTTCACTGCAACACAGAACAATTACTCAAGATAATGCTTTTGTAACCCACATTACCAGATCAGACTCCAGATACTTTATCAACATCAGCCCTTTCTGTAGCAAACAACACCAACCCAAAGTTAAGAGTATTGTATGAATACTTCATTATGCAGATGGAGTTTTCTAAGGGGCGTGGAGGGAGATGCTAGCTTTCGTGCACCTACAGGTAGTTGAAATAGGCTTTTTTTTAAGCTTGCACCAATGACAATGTGCCATTATTCAATAACAAGAATTCCACGGAAGTGGATGTGTCGCCTGCGCAGGAAGCTGGGAGATTACGAAGAAATAGATACACTTTTCATTTCAAGAAATAATGTTAAAAGTAAGCAATAATCATAGATTATATTTTTGGATGGCATCATATTGTTATATATTCTGGGAAGAATTCACTTTAAGGAACTTGCTATGGATACTCATTGTCTCAATTCCAAGTTTAATTTGTATGATTTGTCGGATGGTTTCCCATAAATAAATGAATAAACTTGTGGATTATGATGTTAAACAGCTAGTGTTGTCAATAACATTTGGAGTAAGACGGCATTTCAGAGGTATACACGGTGAACAAGTGGTAGATCGAAGCCGTCCAGTATACAGTTTTAGTGAAGTTTCTATTTATAGTAACAGTGACCTTGACCTTTGACCTTCGGACCTGAAAAGCAATCCCAAGCAAGCACTTTTGGTAAGGAAGCACTGCATGAAGTTTGAGTTTGATCGGCCCAAGGAAACTCAAGTTATCGCACGAAAACAGATTTTCTATTTTTAGTAACAGTGACCTTGACCTTTGACCTTCGGACCTGAAAAGCAATCCCAAGCAAGCACTTTTGGTAAGGAAGCACTGCATGAAGTTTGAGTTTGATCGGCCCAAGGAAACTAAAGTTATCGTACGAAAAACCTCTGTTCGGACGATGACGCCGCTGCCAACATAGCAATACCTATGTGTCTCCAGCTTTTCGCAGGCGACACAACAAAGGACTGAAGTTGTTTCTATAAAATCAAAGGAAAATAACTGCTCACCTGTCTGTTTCTGTCAAGATGCTTGTGGTAGGAAACCATGGATGCAAGTACAGGAAATATAAACGCATGGAAATCTGACCTGGTAAACTTTCCAAATGGAACATTTGTCAGTTTTTCAGGAAATCCCAACTGGCGGTCATTTACCTGTAAACAAAATAAACAGTATATAATTCAATACTGGATTTGAAGATTTCTTTTTTTTTCTAATCTGATTTGTGTGCGGTTGGTTGATGTATTATTATATCTGTTCACCGAACAAAACAAAAACAATCCCAACAGGGTATCCTACATAATATGTTCCAGTATCAATACAACGTACAATATTTATATATATATAAGACTTCTAAAAAGGTACTATGACATGCATCACATGATACAGGATTCTTTTGAGTAATTACCATGGCACAAAGTACATGACACAGAGTGTCTATGAGGTCTCCCTGGGTAGAGAGGATCAGAGTCTTGTTCTGAAGCAGCAGGGGAAGGTTGACCAGCACACACTCAATAACCTGCCAGTCAAGGTCCTGTAAACCAAAGAACGGTACTACAACCAGCACTCTTGTAGGTCAACCTTATAACATAATCATAACTAAATACATCCATAATAGTATAATCCTTCCTGATAATCCTATATAAATACACAAGTATAGTATAATCCTTCCTGATAATCCTATATAAATAAACAAGTATAGTATAATCCTTCCAGATAATACGATATAAATACACAAGTATAGTATAATCCTTCCTGATAATCCGATATAAATACACAAGTATAGAATAATCCTTCCTGATAATCCTATATAAATTCGCAAGTATAGTATAATCCTTCCAGATAATCCGCTATAAATACACAAGTATAGTATAATCCGATATAAATACACAAGTATAGAATAATCCTTCCTGATAATCCTATATAAATACACAAGTAGAGTATAATCCTTCCAGATAATCCGATATAAATACACATGTTTAGTATAATCCTTCCAGATAATCCTATATAAAAACACAAGTATAGTATAATCCGATATAAATACGCAAGTATAGTATAATCCAATATAAATACACAAGTATAGTATAATCCTTCCTGATAATCCTATATAAATTCGCAAGTATAGTATAATCCTTCCAGATAATCCTATATAAAAACACAAGTATAGTATAATCCGATATAAATACACAAGTATAGAATAATCCTTCCTGATAATCCTATATAAATAAACAAGTATAGTATAATCCTTCCAGATAATCCGCTATAAATACACAAGTATAGTATAATCCGATATAAATACACAAGTATAGAATAATCCTTCCTGATAATCCTATATAAATTCGCAAGTATAGTATAATCCTTCCAGATAATCCTTTATAAATACACAAGTATAGTATAATCCTTTCAGATAATCCGATATAAATACACAAGTATAGAATAATCCTTCCTGATAATCCTATATAAATACACAAGTATAGTATAATCCTTCCAGATAATACGATATAAATACACAAGTATAGTATAATCCGATATAAATACACAAGTATAGTATAATCCAATATAAATACACAAGTATAGTATAATCCTACATAAATTTAAATATAATCCTACATTTTATCAATTATAAAATAATTCTGCAAAAATGCACCAATTTTAGTATGATCCTACATAAATACACAGCAGTAAATTATAGATTTGTTAATACAGCTGAAGAAATGACAAATGTTATGTTCCAGACCTATATAATAAAACCCTAAACCCTTACGTGCTGTAGACAAGTGATGAAGAGGCTGAAGGCTTCAGTGTAGTTCAGTAGAGTGGCACTTGTCCACAGGAACTTAGAGGACTCCTTGGGGACAGGGTTTGGGCTGGAGGGGACTGTCACAGCATCCTCGTCACACCTATGGGGAGTAGAGAATCACAGTGCTCAGGGTGTCATAACTTTATAGTTCTTTCTTGTACTTCTGACAAGAATTTTTTATCAAACACCCAGCGCTAGAGGTCTTGTTATAATGAACAATAAACTTGTAAAATATCCTTTCCTGTCATCACACTTGACAAATGAATGTACTTACTTCACTTCACAAACAATATATGGACTGAACTTGGGTTGTGTGTCCTGATCAAGGTTGATGAAGCCCAACCTGCTCAAACTATCAGAACGCATTTGGAGCAGTGCCGTCATGATCTGTGAAGGAGGCATGTACATGTTTAATGTTTAACAGAAAAAGGTTTTATCATTTATAACCACATTTATATACCTGCAGGCCTATAACTCTCACCTGTGAAATATTCAACTTATCAATACAATTTTCAGTTTTTCAAAATATATTTTTTTTTCATTAATTTCAGTAATCGTAATCAAATATCAAGACCTTCCTAGAGCAAAGTGAAATTACACATAGAAAAGAGTGGTTAACATTTTGAAAATAATGGTACTAATTATTTTGATTTACATGCAATTGTTTTCGGCCAACTTTGTTATTACCGGTAGTATTTTCTAACATGCCAATGATCGCAAAATATAATTAAATAATACATTTTTTTCAAAAATCTAATCAGATATGAGCGTACTTCGCTAACATTTTACAGAATTAGTATCAGATGTAGTACTCACACTTTTCCTGATGACTGCTGCAGTTTGACTACTGTAGTCCTGACTGCTGGAGTACTGTGTCCTCAGGTGGCCCAGAGTCAGCTGATAGATCTCCTGACACTCACTCGAGGGGTACATGTACAGCTTAATCTAGAAATACATTTCTAAACCTCATCAAATCAATGTTGTTAGGTATACACAGGACACATTTGTAAAAATTGGTAAAACTGAAGAAGACATATATTAACTTCCTGACATTTATACTTATGTGGTATTCAACTAAGCAGCTAGTAAAACCCAATTAGAATTACTGATGAAATTCATGACAATTCTCCTGGACCACTTTAATTTATTGGGTGGCCAACAGTTGGCCAACAGTTGTTCATTTGGAAAATGGGACAAATCTGCAGGTTGAAATTTTCTGGTGAGGCCATCAAGGCTTGCATTAATCCAGACTGGTATAACACGGTATAACACGGTTCATTAATCCAGACCGGTATAACACGTTTTTTTTAATCCAGACCAGTATAACACGGTTTATTNATTAATCCAGAACGGTATAACACGGTTCATTAATCCAGACTGGTATAACACGGTTCATTAATCCAGACTGGTATAACACGGTATAACACGGTTCATTAATCCAGACTGGTATAACACGGTTCATTAATCCAGACTGGTATAACACGGTTCATTAATCCAGACCAGTAAAACACGGTTTATTAATCCAGACCAGTACAACACGGTATAACACAGTATAACACGGTTCATTAATCCAGACTGGTATAACACGGTTCATTAATCCAGACCGGTATAACATGGTATAACACGGTATAACACGGTTCATTAATCCAGATCGGTATAACACGGTTCATTAATCCAGACCGGTATAACACGGTATAACACGGTATAACACAGTTCATTAATCCAGACCGGTATAACACGGTATAACACGGTATAACACGGTATAACACGGTTCATTAATCCAGACTGGTATAACACTGTTCATTAATCCAGACCGGTATAACATGGTTCATTAATCCAGACCGGTATAACACGGTATAACACGGTTCATTAATCCAGACCGGTATAACATGGTTCATTAATCCAGACCGGTATAACACGGTATAACACGGTTCATTAATCCAGACTGGTATAACACGGTTCATTAATCCAGACCGGTATAACACGGTATAACACGGTATAACACGGTATAACACGGTTCATTAACCAGACTGGTATAACACGGTTTATTAATCCAGACCGGTATAACACAGTTTATTAATCCAGACCGGTATAACACGGTATAACACAGTATAACACTGTTCATTAATCCAGACTGGTATAACACGGTATAACACGGTTCGGTAGGTGCAGCATCACATATCAAATTGCCAATTATTATGATTTTCAAAGATTTTGTGATTATTTCCTATCAAAGTACAGGTGAATATCCTGTTAACAAGTATATAAGGTCAACCTATTGTTTAACAGCCAGCTAGATGTAACCTATTGTTTGACGGTCATCGAGGTGTAAAAAATACCCCGTAAGGCTGCGGCGTTGTTTACATAACGCGTTCAGGTGTAACAGAAGGTCCCCCGAGGCAATTATCATGAATCATTACCGCCATTTACCTGTATTTTTTTGTGACAATGGCCAAAATAAAGTGATATTAAGAGAAATCGACATAAAATCAGGTGCTAATAAAAAAATTGAATTGCATAGATTATATAGCAGGTAAAACAGTGCATCAAAAAAACATGATAATAACCGAACAGTGACATTAACCGACGTGATATTAGGTGAAATGTACTGTACTATTTTTGAAAACATCTTTGATGAAACATACCATAATTTGATCTGAATATTTCTCTGTCTGTTATCTGAATTCTCTTCTCTAAAAAGTGTTTCAAAATTGACGTTTTATGATAATATGTACATTAATACCATGTGTGTTATATATATGGTGTGTTAAACAGTTTTTATGTCCACCATAAAATGAAGTCATTACACTGAAAAGTAAAATATATTCAGAGAGTGAAATTGTCACTTAAGACTTTAAGCATCTCATCAGTTAAATCATTTTGGAATATATCCTTGGCAATGTAACTACAACTCGACAATAAAACTGACTCTGTTCAGAGTTTGTGCACAAGAGAGCAGCCTTACTCGGAGGAGGTCCACCAGCCCCATAGCCCCAGTTTTTATGTCCACCAGGTGGCTTTCATCATGATGTTGTATGGCCTCTGCTCCTTCCGTTGATGGGTACCGGGTTGTCACCATGGCTACCAATGGCTTGTCAATCAGCTAAAACACACAATGTATCATATCTAACTGTCAGACAACAGGAATTACTTGTGATGTATATCTCTGACCTTCGACATAAAGAAATATGGAGTAAAATATCAAGTCAATTGATTGAGCAAGAAAAAAAGAATTCTTTCTGTATAGAAAAACACACCTTTTCTAAAAGAACTATGATGTGTAGAAAACACTGGTGGCTACAGCTCTGGGCCAGACACAGCAGCATTTCCGCGGCGACCTTCCTCACCTCAGGGTCACTGTCCTGGTCTATCTGACCAAGGTGTGGTAGCACGATATTAGTGATCAGTTCGTCCTGTAATGTCAAGGTCAACAAATCTAAATTAAATTATAAAGGTCAGATAAACACAACAATGCCTTTCAAAACTACAATGTCAAGTTCAACTCGTAAACATTTTTTAAATCTACAAGGTAATAGTCTGATATTAAACAGTGCATAAAGATTCTCAAAATAAAAGCTTAAGCAAACACATCAAAAATTCTCCAAAACATCATCAATGTTTCAAGAAATCCACAAATAACTTTTAACACATGAAGGATTCCACAAATAGTACATCAAGGATTCAACAAATAATACATCAAGATTTTTCCAAAAAACACTATCATGGTCATTAATACCAATAAAAAATGAAAAAAACTCCAGATCAACACTGATTGTTAACCTGTTCAAGTCACCAAGTCTCAAAACAACGTCAAATAGAAACATATCTTGGGTTTCTTGACTTGTAGTTTATTAATTTTTATGGGAGTTTGACATCTTGGTCACGGCAAATACCTTAATTAATTGAGACTTGAAAAATGATTTCCATGCAAAAGTCAAGTTTCACCTACCTCGTGCATGTGTTTGTTGACACTAAGTACAAAAGACAGGACAGCCAGAGCCTTCGTCCTTATCATTGTGCGACTCTCCTGTCTGCAAAATTAAACATTATTGTTAATGAAAACATAGTAAATATCACTTTACAAGGAACATGATTTAATTATAAAGAAATTTTGAAATTTGATCATTGTTAGACAATGTTATGCAGAGTAATGGAGTTATTACAATCTAATCATAATAAACATGTGAAATATGGTTATAATCCCACACTATAAAATTGTAACATACACTTTAGAATCTCACCTGAAATATTTGTCTAACAGAGAGTAAAGATTCTCAATCCAATTCTCCTTCACTGGTAAAATCATCTGAGCATGATGGGTAATCAGCATGGATACAGAACTCTCCTGTCAAAAAAAATAAAAAGGTTTGCAACAGGGTGTGCTCTGTGCACTATGACAGATGTCATTGTGTTGCCCAGTCTGTGGCATCTTACATGTAGGCATGAATGTTTGATCAAATACATTTGGCATTGATTTTACGAAACTTTACATCCTGGCATTTTATATTTTCCTCCACTTACCCTTCAGTCCTCATCTAGGCCGTTTTCGTCCAGATAATACGATATAAATACACACAGTTGTTTGTTTATTAAATAAGGTCGGACCTAGTAGTCTGATGCTGCTTTCAGGCATGCCTTGACAAAGCCTTGCAAGGCCTGCATAAACATTTGCAGGTCTGCCAGCATTTATACCCAAAATTGTTACATTTATAAACGGTCAAACCGGTTGTTCCGCATAAACAAACAGGCCCCTAGATTCCAGCCTGAACACATCACACTATTCTTGGTGCCTGTGTCAAGGAGTCCCTGATAAGTCAATAAGTATTTTATCCTTATATATAAGCTGTATGGTATTCATTTTCTTCGTAAATAAAGATATAGTAACCATCTGTATGCAAAACTGAAAGTATATGTGATAACTGAAATGAATGATCCATATTATGTATTTTGTAGAAGGTCATTCAGATGTTAAAAGTGTCTTTGGGGTTTTACATAATACTACAAAAGGTTACACTTGCTGCGCTTATTTATATGTATTGAAAAGTACAATGTGAATTCAGGAATAAATTTAAGAAGACTTAAATTAATTGACTGTACAAAACAAAAATATCAAACTGCATTACTATTTCTGCTTGTACATGTAGGAGAACATAAACAGAAAATCAGCTATAACATGAATTTCATTTTCACAGACTCAAACCAAATTTCCTGATTAACTGACAGTTAAATGTTTTACCAGTAAAGTTCCAGTGTAACTTATGCAAGGACTTACCGGTCTTTTTGAAGCACACAGCTCAATGATTTTGAAGAACCGGGACACACATCCAGCAAACTGGCCATGCATATGGAGGTCCTCTATGATGGAGAGAATGTCATGGAAATCAACAGGCATTCGGGGGTCCAGTGGAGGCTGGTTTGGCACAGTGACCTATCATAACACAAAATGTACTTAGGGATGCCGACTCATCATTTTCAAAGTATCTTCCTAAGTATATTGGTCCCAATATAATCAAATATAAACAACTAATCCCACCATCATAAGAGCTTCCTTACATGTACGTCAATTTGATTGATGTGTTTTCTCTATTATGTTTTGGATTGATAAAAATATCAACAGTAAATGCATCTTAAGATATTTTTTGATGAAAACTTCATACAGCTGCTTTTGACATTGTCCTTTCAGAGTGAGGTTGCTGTTTGTCCTATAAACTAGAATAGTACAAGTAATATGTAAGAAAAGAACAGGTGATATTTCTGATTCTTGCAGCAACATTTCACTTCTGATTTACTAGCCTGGAGCTCAAAATAAAACATGTAGATCTAGGAATAAAGAGGAAGCTAATAAGAAAAATATGAGAAAGATCTTCACTTGACTTTGTGAAAAATATGAATAAAAAAATTCAAAGGCCAAAATAAAAGACTTCTGACTGAAGGCCACTTTTTTATTTTATCTGATTGAGCGAAAATGAATCTGACACAACTTAGAAGACTAGATAGTAGCTTTGAGAAAGACCCTTCCAGCACTTTCTGTGAAATAGCAAAAACAATCATTAACTGTATAAATCCAAGTCGGCCACCCAGCAACATTTTGTTCTTTCCATCAATTGCAATTAAATATGCACATTACTATTTGAACTATTAAGAGGAACTTTTTTTGTGAAATTTGAGAAAGTTCCCTCAAGGAGAAATAGCAAACTTGAAATGTAAAAATCCAAGATGGCTGCCTGATATTAAAACTGGAATTATGATGGAAGCAGTCAAAACGTATTGATATATCTCGGACAATTCATCAGCATTTGACCACCAATTGTCTGACAAAGACACTGGGTTCTGGCTGACAAAGACACTGGGTTCTGGCCGACAAAAACGCCGGGTTCTGGCTGACAAAGACACAGGGTTCTGGCTGACAAAGACACAGGGTTCTGGCCGGCACAGCAATGTAATTACCTCCATGAGTCTGAGCAGCCCTTCCAGGATATCCATGATGATGTTCCAGGTAACGTGTTGTAGATCCTTGCCGTACTTGTTCACTAGACGATGTATAGACAGCACCACCTCATAGGCGACTATGTGACTGTTGGTGGACAGTACCTGACAAATAAACGCTCAACTGTTTTATAGACTTATATTATAAAGTGTTACACTCTATCTCCTATGCTGCATTGATTTTGAATAATGTAAAACAATATGCCAGGATCATTTCAACTTTTCAGGAATGAGTATGGTTTTCAATTCTTACAAAAAGCATTCCATGTGAATTTCCCCATAGGATATCAAAAATACCGGTAATTTCCCATTAAATATTACCTGGAGGAAGGAAGGTAGTACGGAGGAGAAGGTGTGTTTAAGTGTGGGCACCTTCTTTGAGCCCCAGAGAGCCATCCCCACAAAGAACACAGAACCCCGCAATAAGTTATGGTCTGTAGGTTGTCTTCTGGAAGAGTTAAATAAAAACAAAATTACAAACCGATTCTGACACTGAAAAATACTCTTAGACAATTAATTCATAATTGACATGTCAATTATCACCATTACACACTAAAGCAGCTAATTAGCATATTATCATAACAAAGAAATGTGAATAATAATCCAACTGTGGAGTCATAAGGAACAATATGTGATTATGTAGTTAATTGTAGTTAATTTAAGGCCAAGATTAAAATGGTGATATTTTCCCTTGCTTTTCTTGTCAAAATGTCATTTAGATGATGTGTTGGGACACATGACAGAAGAACCTTTAATTTGTTTCCTTTTTGTATATGTAAAATTCCCTGAAACTTGTTTCATAAACCTCATATGGAATTGGAACCTGTTTGAGGTTATTCAGGTTCTCAGTCTGAATACTATACTTGAGATTTTCAGTCCATATACTGGTATTGTGTACCATCAGAAGTCTATACCAAGGTATCTTTCTGAGATTATCAGTTTGTGTATTTTTGGGATGTCAGTCTGTAAATTTTTGATATTGTCAGCCTGTATAATTTTTCCTATATTGCCATCTCTATATTAAATTTAAAGTATTACCCATTAGGTTGAATAAAGTATGTTACCTGTCCTGGAGCATACAACACATGGTGTAGATACTGCTGTGACCAAGATGTGTTCCCAACAACTTCTTCATCAACTGTGAGGAATATATTGTCATTTATAAATACATGTCATTTATTACAAGAAAAAGGCCCATAGCATCAACCATATTATTTTGTATCATTGGCAGGTTTTTTTTATCAACTAAGAACTAAATACATACTAGTACAATGTGGTATAATTTTACTTTATTAAATCTCAGGATGTTCCTCCTTTTTAATAGCCTCGTCTGCACACACCTATCCTAGGAATGGAATATTATAACAAAACTATCTTTAGATTTCTAATGACCAATACTGAACAACAGCTCTGTTAGACTGGGTAAGTAGACCTGGTTTTGTAGCTTCAATGCTACTGTTACTTCAGACTAAGATAAAGCGCACAATAACTCGCTATGATGTATTTTAACCCGAGCCTTGGCTATGTGACCCATTTCACGGCCCTCAGATCACAATTTAGCAAAAACTCATAACTTTTACCCCCTACGATTGGTCATGTGACACGTTGGTTGATGGCCCTCAGATCCAGATTTGAACAAAACTTCAGAACTTTGACCCTTGACCTTGGCCATATGACCTATTTGATGTCCCTCAGATTTTCTCATTTTGTACATTTACGTACTGAACTGAGTTCAGATGGTAGGCATAAGTAGTGAGATTGACAACTCATTTCAGGAAAAGTGTTGGCATGCGTCGTGGAGTTTTTCTTATTATGAAGTTGGTATTTAATAATTCATTCTGTGTATGTTAGCTATATGATCAATGCTAAAAGCAATGTTATATCTGAAATATCTCAGAACTGAAATTTACAGTATCCTATATGGCCATTGAGTAACTAATCAAAAACAAATTTTAAGATCAATACCTCCCAACTATTTAGACAGTACTTCGGCATGTTGATCATCCGACAAAGGGCTGCAATCACATGCTGCAGACATTCGCAGGGGAGATAGCTGTAGCACACTACCGCATCCAGGATGTCCAGACACATCTGTTTACAGAAACATACATGTATTATAGTTAATAAATACATGATACCCTAGTCTTGGTAGCTTTAATATTTTAACCATGGTACTAATACTGATGAGACATATAGGCAATAAAATATTTGTTTACATCAATGTAACTCAAACTTGATAAACTAGACATCTGTAGATCTAACCTAGGACATGATACAATTGATCTCCTATGTTAAAGATGTTAAAAGTGAGGATGTATATCTTTGCTAGGTGGAAGAGCTAAAGGTATAGCCTGGTAGGTTTAGCCTGGTATTACTGATTAATATTCGACTCTTTCGTGCCAAGGGTGTTAGATAGGGAAATTTAACCCAGAGTAATTTTCTCTCATTCCAGTTACCAGAATTAGCTCAGACACCATCAAAATGTGTGGCAGTTTCTACAACGTGGCATTAGAATGTTTCTGATTTTTTGTGATGTCAAGATATTATTGTCCCATTGTGATGTCACGTTATTGTTGTCCCATTGTGATGTCACGTTATTGTTGTCCCATTGTGATGTCACGTTATTGTTGTCCCATTGTGATGTCACGTTATTGTTGTCCCATTGTGATGTCACGTTATTGTTGTCCCATTGTGATGTCACGTTATTGTTGTCCCATTGTGATGTCATGTTATTGTTGTCCCATTGTGATGTCACGTTATTGTTGTCCCATTTTGTGATGTCACCTTATTGTTGTCCCATTGTGATGTCAAGCACATGAAATCTGGTGTAAGATAGAAATTTCTTACACTCTTTTCTTACCCTGGACAGCTCTGTCTTATATGCACAGATGTTTAAGAAATATGCAGTCCTTTTTCCTTTTGTAAATGTGACAGAAATATTAACCCGATAGTAACAGCCAGACTTGAACACATATTGTATCTTTGTAAAAAAAAGTATCCAACCATATATAAGGAATAGTTACATCCAGTAATTTATGATGTATTGTATATAAAATGTCCCTACCTTGATATTCTCCTCAGATCGTGATCTGTTAGGTATCATGCAGGTTTGTCTGAAACAATGAAAAACAAGTCTAACTACATATGGATTTTGAGTTAGTTTTTTGGCATGTTCAAACTGATTATTTAGGTCAGCCAATATATCATTTAATGCCATCTTATATAAATACTGAACTGCATATGTCTAGATTAAAGAAGCATAAACCCCTGATTGGGTTCTTTTTGAAGCAGCCATTATCTTGAACTCCTATGATGTCAATAAACTTACTTGACAAGCCCACAGATGACATCTTCATCAAGGTAGGCTGCATTATATTTAACAGTTTGGACCAGTAGCTGTAGAAATGTGGACATGTTTCCTGAAGCCAGCACATCTGGCATCATACGTAGCAGCAGGGGACCTGGACATGTGAGTGGAAACAGCAAGAAAAAAGAAATTAAATTAAATAGAAAATTTAATGGTTTTTCCATTGAATACCAAATATATTTCTCTTGTTTGACAGATTATCCACATATCAGTTCTTTCTTGAAAATAAAGTGGTTGTCTGTCATATTCGTAAGATATATATTATTATTATGGTATTCAATGGTAAAACAATTAATATCCTCTATTTATGTACATTTGTACAATAAACTGTCAACAGAACAACAAGGCATTGGTAAAATATACAGATATACAGTGTACCCTATCTAACACAAAATATACATAAGGAATCACCACACTATAGTTTGACTTTGATAAAGGTAAGTTTATATAGGTAGTGTACAGGGTTCAGGTCAGACAGGGTACATCTATAAATACATAATGTTGTTTGCTTTAGCTTAAAAACATTGTGCCTGTCCTCTCATTTCAGAATGACTACTAGACTTTGAAATCTTATTTTCTAAATATGAAATATTACGTCTTCTATTCTAAATCATCTTATGCTATACGTACCTGCCAATTCTTCAAACTCTCCTAAATTCCGGCCATTCTCACTCAGAGCCTTGAATAACTCTAACCTGCAAAATGAATTGCTATTACTTCAGGTTCCTTCATTACTTACAAAATTTTTGCAATTAATCCTCATTAACACCAGCTGTTTTATGCTGGCAATTTCAATGGTTTATTGATTTTGAAAATGTTAAATCCTTCAGAAATATCCCATATTTTCTTGCAAAACCTTTAGCTTTTCTCATTACTGGTTATATTTCCAACATGTAGGCCAACTTTTCTTTAATTTTTGCTTCCATCCTTACATGTATTGGCAGTATCTATTTGTATATCTCTTGATCCCTACAGACTAAGAATGCTACCACTATAATTTGGTTGAAATCTGACTGGTAGCTTGGAAGTAGATGCAAGTTAAAGCAAATCAAATAATTTGACCAATTTTATCCAACACTTAACCTCCGACAGCCAATATGGCCCCTTTTTACCCCCCCCTCTCAGCCCCAGGAAGGTCAGCCCCTTAATTGGTATACATTTTGATCTCCAAGGCCCAACAATGCTACCAACAAAACTTGGTTGAGTTCTGCAGAGTAGTTTTTAAGAAGATGATGTTTAAAGCAAAAATTGACAAACAACATTTAACACAACCACATAAGCTCATGGTGGTACATGTGTATGTACTATGTACCAGGCGAGGTAATATTTGTATTTATAATGTCTCTACAACAATTGTGTTGAATTTTATATATACAGTATGTTACAGAACCATATTTGTTTAATGGATCACAAAAGTTCTGTACTAAGTGCCTGATGAGATAAGCCTTACCTTTGTGAGAGATCCTCATGGTTAGACAGGTCTTCTATCACACTGAAGAAGTGAGCCCTCAGTATACCCAGGTACTGCAACTGTCACACAACATAACACATTCAAGTTGCAGTAATAAATACAACATACATATAGTGGAACAACTGGTATATTTTCTAACATCAACTTCAATTCTTCTTTTATTTCCGTTAATTAACGTCTTTGGAAGAGTAGTGAGTAAGAGCATCTATACTCTACACCCAGGACAATTTGTAAGATCTCAACGAGTTTCCAAATTATATTTTACTGATAAAACTGTCTTAAAAGACGTTATCTCTGCAAATTTCTGATGAGCTAAAAAGAAAATGTCTTTCCTGGTATTTTCTAACCTCTAAGGACATACACAGTACCATTGGTCAAGGATGCAGTCAGTGTAAATTCTGCCTTTGGCAAACAGAGAGGGATTAGTTTCTACTTTACATATTAGTTACATTATATCCTACTGTATCTCTATTTAGTTCTAATGTAAGTATTCCACATTTTTCTGTGTTTTGATAAAGGAGCTGATCACTCTGATAACTTGACAACCTCCCATTGTCTACACTGTTGGAACTTCCTTGCGCCATATGTCAATTTCAAGTAATTCATATACATTTGTACGGATCCTGTGTTATACTTGTATGGGATTTTATCATCAATATTACTTCTTTGACCCATATATTATGTAAATTATATAAACATGTATATACTGAAGATATTCCATTGTCACAAGTCTTTTACAGTCCATCTTTACCTGTCCTTCTATGAGTGAGTGTAGGAAATGGAGAGCTATCTGTCGACTCTCCGATGGTGTCCCAGGCTGCACCAGATCCTTGATACTGTTCCATAGAGCTTCAATTGCATTCTGAGGAAATAGATGCAAATGCTTGTCAATGCACAAAATATACTTGATTTACAAGAAAAAGAAAATGATGAAATTTAAATTACAATTAAAAGCATTGACTCACACAATCCCTTATGATGATGAGTTATCAGAATGACAATCATCTTTCATTTGTTTGAGACAATTCAAAGTTAAATCACAGAATTTCAATGACTGTCGGTGCAGAATGGTTGGAGAACATTCTTTTACCATCATGTATGGGTACAAGTTAATCGCCTTCTACTTAACAGTTATGATTATTCAACCTCAAAATAACATTACGGAGGGCTAAAAGGTGAAAGTAAATTGCAGCAAAAATTTCCTGCCATACAGAAATGAGAAATCTTAATATAAACTGGACCACATAACAGGAAATCTTCATAAACAGTGGAATCTCAATAGATAAAAATCTTAATATACCCTGGAACCTCATGAATTATGAAGATTGATAATGAAAAACACTTTTTTTTCTGTAAACCATTTTGTCCTGACAAACAAGGTTCCATCTTAAGGTCTGTCCATAACTGTTATATTACCTCCTCTAACTTTTTAGTTTGAACAGTGTTACACAATTCTCTGATGGTTCGAAGTCTGTTGTTGGCTGGACTTTCAGGACCAATGTCCTACAAAGAAAAATAAGTTAGTTCCATTATAGAAGAGTATCCATATGAATGTGCAGTGATTTTAGTCTCAACATGCCTAATAAAAAGAGAACAATGTTGTGCATTATGTGTATGCTTCTTTATTTCTTCTTCTTCTTTATGGTGCAGGGGCTCCATCAATAGTGATGATTATACCCTCGGGGTCCTATTGCAGAGGCTTGAAAAAAAGGGGTTATTTACAGTGATTAGTTTGGTTTTATTTGTGTGCAAGGTACAGATAAAAGATAAAAGCTGGCCTATATTTTATCCTGTGATGAGGGCTTCAAGGGCTGCATAGGGTATGTGTGCCTTGAAGTTCTCTAGTGCTGTGCATTGTACTGCTGCTATGGGAAGGAGATTTCATTCTGTTATTGTGTGTGGAAAGAATGAATATTTGTAGGTGTCCTTTGTAGCAGATATGTTTGTATGCGTGTGGGTGTGCATGTCTGGTTCGAGGGACTACAGGTGTGAGTATATATGTTGGGTTTATAGCTACGATTTGGTGTACAATTTTGTAAAAAAAAAGGATCATTCTTGTTTGACAGCGCCGTGCTTGTAGTGTTGGCCATTGCAGTTTGTGAATCATGTCTGTTACTGAGCTAGTGTTGTGGTATCTGTTATTTACGTAGCGTGCTGCTCTTTGTTATGTTTTTTCTATTTGTTTAATTTGGTTTGACTCAAAGGTTCTATTTCTAAAAACTGTACCTACTGGTGAACAACTGGTTGTTGAACCTGTATTTCCTGTCAGAACAGGACAAATTTCAGTCTTTTCCGTCCACATTTACCTATCTTACACTTTGACCAAGTTGGCTTACTACTCAGATTAACCTTTACCTTTTGTGCAGAAAACTTGTATCTCAGAAACCATTATATATATTCCAGAGAATTGGTTAGACCTAGTCGTCCATTATATACGGTATATCTCACTTTAACCAAAACATTGAATTTGTATTTCTGACTGTTTCACAGCATTTATCAAACCGTGGTAAAAAATATACTTTTTTTCAAGGATGTATGTTAGGCCTAAAGCCGCTAAAAGTGTGACATTTCTAAAAGAAAATATATCCCCACCTATCACTTACCTAAGAATGATGCCCTTTTTGGTTTTTGATGTTTTAAATGAACTTGTTAATTTTTTATTTCACTTTATTCCCCTTTCAGGATTTTTTTTATCCTTAACCATGAACTGTTCCCGAAATGAATGCGTATTACCAATATGAGGGTGTTGTGCCCAACCTGTTTATAACTGATCCGAATAAGCCAAATCAGAGGACTGACCATTACTTAAGAGTCTTTCAACAAGTGATATAGTTTGCTGCTAAATGAGGAATGATGATTTAAACACACATTAGTCTCTGTCTTTATAGCATTCCCTTATTTCCTGAGTTGAAGGCAACCATCGATTGTGCAGTATGTGTTATGATACTGCACTAGAGACCGCAGATATAATAACCTACAAATATGTCCGTTTGCTCGATTATCTGATACCTTTAACACATCAGGAGTGAAAATGAACTCTCTAACAGTCGGTCTCTGGAAAGCAACTGGGGCAGATTTGTCTTTGATGCGGAATAGACTTTTCAATCTGTCTTTAAGGTTCTCCTCTTGCTTTCCTTGTCGAGACATTACAACCCCATGACAGTCGCCGCTTCCATCAATGTAAACTTCTATGTCGCTGATATCGAAAACAGTATTAGAGTTATCTCCCCATGCACCACTGCTTTTGCTTCACCCGGCATTACTGACGTCGGTACCGATACTTTTTTTGTATGAATTGGCAAACAAATACATAATCCGACTAGTACATCTCTCCAACGACTAAAATTTGCCCAAAAATTTAATCCCTAAAATGGTCATTTCACATTAAATATGCATGTTTTTTAAAACTCCATACAAGCAGAGACGTATATAACACATGTCTGATACAAGGTATTTTTGTCGACTATATATTTGATCATTATATGATACAAAGCATATATCAAATTATGGTCTAATTGCATGATTGTAACATAATAAGATTGTCTGTATTGTACATTGCTACACAATAATTAACGATCCATGATCAAATTAATATTTTATTTGTATTGTGTTCGAATTTAATATTTTCTTCAATTCTCTTTACAGTACAACAAACAGTTGCATTTAATAAGCAGTTATTACTTGGATTAATGCAAATATATAATATTTCTATCTGTATTTCGGACCTAAATCTGAATAAAATGAACATTTGGGTAAAATGTGAAATTCGTTTTCAATTACTGCTAGCTCATAACATTTAGAATGCTTTTTATCATTTGCAGCAGGAAAAACTTGGGCAACCTGTTAATTGTTGATAATACGTACATAAATGATTTTCAGTAGGAATGGGAAGTGCTGGTGATTTTTTTTTAAATACTGTAGTGACATTAGTGATTACCTTAATTTAAAATTTATTTTATTGTCGGTATAACATTCCAGTAATACAAATATGAGATACATACAGGATGTTTATCCGTCTCCTGTGAAATTGTGTTTTAGTGATAGCGACCTTGACGGACAGCCCTGGGCCCGTGGTTGTTAAAGACCCGACTTGTTTGGGGTGGGGTGGGTTAATGGGTTATATTTAGATGGGGCCTGATATATAAGTCTGATTGAGAGAGAAAATAGAATAACTTGACTTTCCATTCTTTTGCAGACAAATAAGGGTTTGTGTTGTTTTTCTATGAGTAAAATATTAGGTTACCAATGTAGCATGTAATTGTTTACAGAAGATTTATTCACAATACAAATGTTATAGAGAAGTTCCAACCAGAGTACCGCATGGATACATTACACGACCGTTCTAGCCTATTTTGTGGAAGCCAGAGTGAATAGAAACTTGTCAAACTCGTAAAATAGCTACAGCGTAATGGGGAAATCTCAACTGCACATTTGCACATGACCGTACATGTAGTGGAATTTGCCAGGTCTAAAAGTAACTTTAATTGATTCATTTTTTCTAAACCCCTAATCTGTAAGCCAAAATCAAAATACGACTTTTTACAGCCGTATATGCGCATTCTTAAATAACCAGATACCAATAACAATAACATGAATAACCACGTTAATGATTATCGGACAAAAACGTCCAATATGTACGCGTCTTGGAGTGCTGACGATAATAGTAAATTTTCAAGGAAATTGGATGGTTCTGGATCAGTTCATTACCGAAGTCAGAGTTTTTATGTACGTCCTAGTCTACCTCGTCTGTCAATATAAATATCTCAACGGTACGAAGTCTTTTACATACTCAGTTCGATATGCTTGCTTGAAATGACTGATGTTTACTATTGATACTGTTTCACGCAAGTACACTTTAGAAGTTGTGCGATTCTATATTTATGGTCAATTGAGTGACCCGGATGTTAGTCCTATATAATGTACAATATATACCTTAAATATCGCCAGGAAGGTGTTTTTTATTTAAACATATTTTATTGTCTTTTTTTATATAGCAATGGAATTGGGCACAAGTTGTACAACTTCTATCAAGCCCTTTTCTCTGTACAATAATATATTCAACAAAATTTCATGATGGCAGAAATACGACAATAAGCTATGTATGATAAATTAATTGATAAGTTGACATACATACACCCACACATTCACACACCCAACCACACACATGCGCACAAATATAAACATGCAGATGTAGAGAAAGGAACAGGGGGTGAGAGGGGGAGGAGAGAGAGAGGGAAGAAGGGGTTAGAGAGTACAATTCTTTTTAGATTACTGGATAAGTTCTGCAACAATACAGTACAAGGACTTAAGTGCATCTCCTTGCCTAACAACCAATATTTCCTTACAATACTAGTCTATACGACTTGGCGTATTCAAAGCATGAAATTTCTGACTTTTGGTCAGCCTAGGATGCCATACGCACCTCTGACTACTATAAACACTCTACTGATCCTGTTTAATCTACATACCGTCATGTTATTAGTATTGCAAGGAATTGGTGTTAGGCAAGGAGAACAACAAGAAAATGTGTTTTTTAAGTAAAAAGGCATTGTGGGAAAAATATGAAACTTTCACAAATTAAATATCATCATATAGCTTATATATATGCCAAGTTGCATGCTTATTCCAAAATGCCTTTTATGTACAGTCAGCCCTTTTAAGTTGAAATAGGCAGAACAATTGATAAAGCAATGAAATGGGTTAACTGTAACTATTAAAACAGACACTTCCCTTGAGGCTAGGAGACTTAAAATTACCAGCAAATCAAACTTCATATAATAAATTTATAATTTTACAGTAGTTGTGGTGGTAAATGCCGATTTTTATTTGTAAGGTAACTATGATAAGTAAGAAAACAAATATGGACCTGGAACTAGTATCAGCCGCAGGTGTTGAGCAAATATTATATGATATATATAATATACATTATCAACTATTAATATATCATACTTATAGCATATAAAGGGTGTCGTGCATCTTTTGATTCACTTCAAATTGAAATATATTTGAAATAACAAAGTTTGAGATGTGTCCAGAAGCCATAACTCAGAATAAACAAAAGGAACGTGTTTAATGAGTATGCATTTTATGTAGGTGTATTGAGAAGACACTTTTCATTTGAAAATTACTTAAAACAACCCACTGACTTAATCCTCCGTTTTATTTAACAATCTTTAAGTGACGATTGAATTTCTGAAATTTTTCATACTTTAGTATATGCTTGTTTAATTTACACATGTTTTTAAAACCAGAAATGGTATTATTTTGGTTTTTAAGCTCATTTTGAAAACAGCAAATTATTTTTGTGATTTACCCTACCCCTTTTGGTACCCCCAAAACTCACTTTCGGTTAAACTTTTACCTTAGTTTTTCCGCATGTAATACAAAAGGGCATCTTTGAACAAATTAAAGAGGTGAAATCCAAAAATACCGGGGCCCAAATAGGGCCTTATAGACACTCATCCTTTAAGAAAATACATATCAGACCACGTGGTTGTTCCTACTATTCGCTGTTCACAACTTTCTTCTAATCAAATGTTCATCACATCCCGTGCAATTATATCTTCCTCCTATTCATTCCGCTCTTGCTGGTATTTCCGTTTCAACTATCCCGTTCGCACACAGAAAGACCAAACACACGGCTTCATTATATTTATGTATACTTATATTTGTATGTTGCAACTCTTGTTGTCAATCTATTCGATTTTGAGGGGTGGGGGTATTAAAATCTGTTCGAGTCATGTATAAATTGCTGAGTATGCATGAATATAATTTTGTTTTCTTGTTTCGAAATTGTTATATCTCCAAAAAGAAGTAGATTCAATGTAAGGGGGATATGTATTCATTCAGTTCACGATAAAGTACAATTATCTGTTCAACATAATTATCACAGTTAAAAAAAGGAAACGGAACATACAGCGTTGGTCATCAACCAGGTTAACTCGAAATAGATCGGATAGATAGTGCTAGAACGGTTTCTTTGTTTCGTATGTAAGATGATATTTTTTCTATCGCCGTAGAAAAAGTAAATGAGAACATGGGGCAAATGTTTGTCTCTAACGGTATTTTTAAATGATAAAAAAGAGGGGCTATGCCTAATACTTAAAGTTAACTGATTCAAGAGTCTAATAGTAGAAGGAAAGTAGTACATGTTAGATAACTCTAGTCTGTTGTTAGGCAGGTTGTAGTTTTCGGCGTTTCTAAGATTGTATTGAGAATTTTCGACAAGGGGAGGGAGTAGAGTGTTTAGATAGTTAGGAGTAATATTATGATGAATTTAAAAAAAAAAAAAAATGCAGTTTTCGACGGGATCTCCAGCGGGCTAGGGATTCCCATCCCGTTTCAATATATATAGATTGTCTACTGGCATAAGAAGGTAAACCGGTGACAATACGTCCTGCCTCTAATTGTAACTTTTCTAACTTATCTGTATCAGTAAGAGTACAACCATCCCAAAGTTCACGGCAATATTCTAAAATAGGAAGTATAAACGATCTATATATCTTATTTAATGTACGGCGGTTTAGAGTATATTTCAATTGTTCTAATACTTGTACGAATTTATCTGAACATAATAGAGAAGTATCATATGCAAAAAGTGTTCGTAAGCTTTTTAAATTATCTGTTATATCATTAATATAAAGCATGAACAACAACGGACCTAAGACTGAACCCTGAGGTACTGCTGCATTAGTTGTCTTAACAGAGGATTTACTGTTTCCAAAATATACTTGTTGATACCTATTTGTAACATAATTAATTAACCATTCCAATAACTTACCCGATATTCCATAACTAGCTATTTTCACCTCCAGCCCCCTATGCCACACTCGATCGAATGCCTTAGAAATATCACAAAAGACTAAACAGGTGGGTGGTTTTTTTTTCAAGATTGTTTCACACGTTGTGGTATATTTCTATAAGCTAGTGTATGGTAGACTGACCAGGCTGAAAACCTGACTGATACTTATATATAAGAGAATAATCTAAAAGGTAGTTATGTAAATGTTTAGCAACTTATCTTTCAAAAACCTTACCAATAGTACTTAGCAATGAAATAGGTCTATAATTTGAGGGGTCTGGTTTATTAAAGATAGCGGTAAGCAACTGTATTAGCGGTGTTCTTTAACATGTTATGACTAATTGTATCATTTCCTACAGCTTTACCAAGATTAGAGTTTTAAGTATGTCAATAATGTCATTAATCTTAAAGGGTATGTCTGAGATAGTCGAGTCTGTTCTGGATTCTCTAACAGCCAGTTGTGTCTATCATCAACGTTTAACCTCTCAATATCATCGTATATATCAAATCATATATTTATCTCAGTCACAAACACTAACGAATGTGATAACTCTAACAAAAATTCAAACATTCCGCCAACTTCTTTGTCTAATGTTTTAATTATTCCCATACAATACATCGCCTCCCGTCAAGGTTGGCCATAAATATATGGCCATTTCAGGATTTATGTTTTTTCTTTCCGCACGCATTATATCATCATGTGTTCATATAATTTCTCTTCAAACAAATAACAATATTTTAGACGCTCACCTAGGTTGTGGAGCAAGGGATATATTGGTGTCCATTCGACCGCCCTTCCGCTCTCACTCAGGTACAAATTGCGTTGAGTTTTCCACTTCTGACTTGCTCCCAACAACACGTTCGTCCATCCGTCCGTACAACTGCCTGTCGCTCTGGTTGACACGTTTTTGGTTCGAAATCTCCTCATCGTTTACGGAGAATTTTAAAACTAAGTTAAATTCACTAAAGGGAGTAAGTGGTAGAATATGGGGGCCCCATTGATTAATACAAATAGCCATGTTACAAACTGGACTTCTAGGTATTTACTTTATTCATGTCATATTTATGATAGAACTTACTTGAAATATTTCCTAATTTGGAAAAAAAAATAAAAAAAATTGAAGCCTAACATTAATAGATATAGCTAGGCCTAAATAAAACTGGAATAACGTGAGAGTTTTCTCTCTCTCAAAAGCCCCCCGCCCCTTGCAGATACAAATCATTGGTTGACTGTGATCTGGATATTCCATATAATATCAATCAAATCAGAGACGTATTATACGTCTCAGATCAAATGCAATAGAATATAATTATTATCTATTTAAGCATGAGTCATCTAATATATATATTTTTGTGTTGCCTTAAATATATCGAAATATTTTGTATTTATTAGTCATTTTCGATCAGCAATCTTTACATATATTGGGGTATATACTGTCAAAATTGGTTTTGTGATAACTGAATGCTTGCTGGTTTTAGTGTGCTGCCTCTTGGACATTATAAAGGCTATTACGTGCGCAAGGTGCGCGGAAATTGGCAACATTGCGTCAAGGTTCATGACCCATACCATGTGACTTCTCTGGACCAATTATTACAGCACTTTACTTTTTGGATGCGCGACAGGTTATGCGCAGTGGAACATTATTGACAACAAAATGCCGTCAGAAAGTCCAATGGTTCCTGCACAGACGGAGAAACCTCTACATTATATGTGAGTAATTTGTTTATTTTATCGTGATGTCACCTCGTGATTTATATGATTTTGTAGTCATCACACTGCTCAAATGTCACGCTGGTTATCTTCTTTGCAGGTATTTAAAAGAGTTTCGAACAACTCAGTGCCCCCTCTTCTTGCAACACAAATGTACCCAGCACAGACCTTACACTTGCTATCGCTGGCATTTCATGAATCAAAGGAGACGTAGACCCGTTCGTCGTCGCGATGGCACCTTCAACTACAGTCCAGATGTATACTGTACCAAGTATGACGAGACAACCGGTGTATGCCCGGACGGAGACGAGTAAGTAGACGATCTGTCAAAATATTCTCCGCCATTCAAAAATTTTGGTGGGAAAGTTCCATACGGGCATTTCAAAGAAAAAAAGTAGATTTTTAGCAGTTTATACTAATTTTAAAACGATGACATATATAAAAATGCATGCCAACGGGTTTGGCCGTTTCAAGAGACACATTTTTGATGTTAAATTAACCCTGATACCCGCTAGCAAAGACTTTTTATTTTGACATGATGTAAACAAAAAGCCGCCGCCATCTTGTATTTACATCTCCATTTTGTGTCAAGACCGAAATTATGATGGTTATTTCAATGCAAAGCGAATTTGTCACAGCGATCGGTGATGCTCTTAATGAACATGAAGTTATGCGGAATATTATGATATGCTTTGATGTGTCTTTCTTCTCCGCACTTGCTTATATTATTTTTAGAAACGGATGTGTTTACGTCCATGCCGCACGGCCATTGTTATCGAAATGTAGTGTGACAGAACGTCGCAAAAGAACGGATTTTATATTTGTGTCATTCTTATATTTCTAATGTTGTTGTTGTAAATGTAGGTATCATTCTGGTTTACGCATGATTAACAGATGGAAACACTTTCTTTTTTGCAAATAAATTTAACCTGAATCAGCTGTAATTTCTGTCATGCGTGCTTATTGGGACTGGCCTTGACCTTAAAGAACAACATGGGAAGTTGCACGTTTTGTATAAATAGAATATTTCTGTCAATTATGCAATATCTCAAAAGCATGTTTTTATAATTAATAGATATATTCTAATAAAAACTGTTATATAAATGAACAAAAGGGAATAAAATCTAAAACCTGTAATTAATTTATCTTTATTTCTCAATTTGATTCTATGTACGAAACATGCGGTCATCCAATTAAATTGTCAAAAGATTTCCGAAATTTCCATGTTTTGCTTGCTGGAATTGAAATAAAAAATTATTGTTTGTACATTTTTTTTTAAACTTTTACACAAATATCAGAATGAAGATACAAATTGGTTATCATTGAATGAGAAGCTGGCTCAAAATTAATCAAAATATTTTTATTTGCAGTTGCCCATTTTTACACAGAACTGCTGGAGATACAGAAAGAAGATACCATTTACGCTATTATAAAACAGGCACCTGTGTATATGAAACAGACTCTAAAGGGAACTGTGTGAAAAATGGCCCCCATTGTGCTTTTGCTCATGGAGCTAATGACTTAAGACCTCCAGCATATGATGTGAGGGAATTACAGTCTATAGATGTAGACAAGAGTTCCACTGCAAGTGGCAGCTCCTCTCTATCGCAATCAGGAACACCTAGCAGTTTAGAAAAAGAAAAAATTCTGGCTGAAGACCCAAGATGGAATGGTATGTTCTTTCTTATTGATCCAAATTAGAAATAAATCTGTATCATATTGCATTATCCAGTTTACTACCGCTCTGATGTTATACAGGTATTGAAAACCATACTGGAAATATGTTTTGATTAAGCCCCCAATAGCGACTAAGTGATAGGGGAGGACATTGAGTATTTGCCTTAATTGGTTATATGTATATATTACACTGGTCACAACATTGGTTAGACTGCATCTCTCTAATATAAGAGGTTCAACAATCAGTTGGGGTACGTGGAACTTCATTGAACATCCACTAGTAGGCGTTGGATCTCATTTTCCCTTACATTTATTTGTAGGTTCAGTATCTTAGGATGTTTTGTGTTTAGATCTGTTAGTGTTAATATAAGTACCCTTCTACTCTGTGACCTTGGTTAAGTGATTTATCATAAGTTTAGGTGCTGCAGATATGATCACTAGGGGGGGTGTTCTATTATGTATAATATGTTATTTCAATGGTGCATGCAATATTATGTAAAGCGATAGAATATTCTAATTCTGGTATATTTGTACATTTAAAAATTGCACCAGACACAGATCTCAAGTCGATTCTATTACATTGTATGACAGCACAACATTTTCATAATCATCATAAATTCAGATAGAGTATTGTGAAAACAAGGCCAGGAAGCTAATATTTATAACTTTAATTGAACTCCAGACAAGAGGAAGACAGTTTCAGAAATTTTCTCCAAAACTACCAAAAACAGCAGTATTTCAATCTTTAAACTTTCCTTAATTCACAAAAGTTTATTATGGTTATAGAATAGGCCTTTTTATCTTAGCCCCTTTATGATTACTATCTGTAAAATTTGTTGAAATTAAATCCTGATCTATCCAACATTTTTTCCCTCAGAAGGGGCATGATCTAGAATGTATTATCATATACATGTTTTCCATTTTGATCCTAATTTTGTTTTAAGATATGAAGCTTATNTCACTTTGAATAATATTTCTGTTCATGTTAAAAACAAAATCAACTCTCTGTATAAATATATCAGGTGACCGTTAAGGCCCATGGGCCTCTTGTTTAAGTTTGATATACTCTATTTAAAGTATTCCTTTTATGTTTGTTACATGTGTCGGGGGTGTTTATTCTATTTTTTGAGTAATCCCTGAAGGCAGCTTTTGAAAAATTTGACAAACCCAACCTATGATTTGTAGAATATATTGAAAGTTTTCGCAGCTTCTTACATTTGCCAGTCATGGGCATTGGTTTACCAGGCCTATGGAATTGCATGTACACATCTAGACACCACTACACTTTGTACACCTTGTAATCTGGAGATAAAGATTTTTTCTGTGAGATCCATAATCATAAAGAAATTATTTAAAAAAAATCTTTTTTAGATACAAATTATGTGTTGGCCAACTATAAAACAGAGCAGTGTAAAAGACCCCCACGGTTGTGTAGACAAGGATATGCATGTCCATCAAACCACAATTCTCGGGACCGGAGAAGAAGCCCAAAGAAACATAAATACAGGTGTGGTTTTTTTTTTAATGCAAATGTTCAAAAGGAAAAAGAAGATTGATTTCAGGAATGTTAAAGTTGTAAATTGCATGAAGATAACATTGATATTTTTGAATAATTACATATGTACAGTTATTGGACTTGGTATTTACGTTCTAGTATAATAGATTTAACAACATTTTCATAATAAGTAGCGTTTTCATTACATTCACTATTGACTGATATAATAAACTTAATGTTCCGTCATTTCTGATATTGCATATTTTCAGATCCACCCCTTGTCCTAATGTTAAACATGGCGATGACTGGGGAGACCCTATGCAGTGTGAGAATGGAGACACCTGTGCATATTGTCACACAAGGACAGAGCAACAGTTTCACCCCGAGGTAACCCTGTCTTATGTTGTCTGATCAGCTACTTTTCTGCCCAGCAATGTTGCACACAGTTACCCAAAACACCTTTTCAATATTGGTCTAATGATCATGAGCCCATGGATATTTTCAGTGCATCATTGCGTATACTAATTTAGACCTGTTCTCAACCAAAAAATGATAACATATTTTCTTAATTTTAACCTTTTATTTTCAAGTTGTTTGCTGAATTAGATTCATGACCAAATTATTAGGAAAATGTTTAAGAACATGGCCGGGAATCAGTGATATGTAATTGGCAGCCTTGCTGAATCATCTTTAGAATAATTCATATATATGCCATAGATTGCGGTGGATTTAAATAAGGCCTGACAATGTTATTTATCTGTTTGTGTTTCATCCAGAATTTTTTTTAAGTAAACATAGCCTTCCATGTTTATTTGTCATAAAGTTGTTACATTGTGTCTAGGGAACACTAGTTCTGACTGATCCTGAAAAAACTGTAGGTGTAAATCTCGTTATTAAATCACTATTGATGAGGGACTATAGATTGCCTTGTTAATATCTCTCTTGCCTTTGAGATCATATGATCTTCAGACTAGACAAGATTAAGAATGCACCAAATCGGTGTTCAAAATTGTTGGATATATACAAATCCTGCATACTTATTTAACACAGATTGTCATTTTTTGGTAAAATAGTCACTTGATTTTGTTTTGTGTTTTTCAGATTTACAAATCAACCAAATGCAATGATATGGTGCAGACTGGATACTGCCCTAGAGGACCTTTTTGTGCCTTCGCCCATGTTGAACGTGAGCATTGATCATTATGCGTGTATACATGATGCAGATATAAGTTAGGGCCATCATGGCCATAATGAATTTGGAAACTTGCACCTCTGAAATTTTGGCAAAAGTAGTGAGCTTTCTTCCCTGATAATGAAATTGTTGCTGCAGGGTGATACACTCTTTACATTACAGGGCCAAAATAAAAAAACATGTTTGTTTCCCCTTGCCCCGACCGGGTCAAAAATAAGCCCAGAGTCAAAAAATTATTTGCCCCCAAAGATCTGATTTTTTTTGTATTCCCGAAAATAATTCGTTTCCATTCCGACATTGGTTCCGATATTACCGGAAGTCTTCCCGAAACTCTCTGGAGTTATCTATCAGTTTAGAGGTATGTATCGAGGGTAAAAACGTCATAGAAATAGCGGACGTGTAGATTGAAGTGATGAATATGAAACATTTATTCTCCAGCGTCACCTACGATGATTATAAAGGTTTTGACATGGTTGATGTGTAAATACTTCAGTGTAACATCATATGTAAACTTTCCAATGAACGGCTTTGTGTCCTACGCAAACATGAAAATATTGGCGGACCGAGGCGCACATGTCATCTGCAGGTTAGGCCTAATTGAACATTTACATTGATATGTTTTGAGCCGATTGATTTCTTCAAACTATTTATCGATGATTTAATCATAAACTAGACTATAGCTAAGATATATCTATATGCCGACTGTGACAGTAAATATATTGAATGACGACCTGAAACCTGTAGCAAATCGCATGCAATTCTTGTTGAAATATCCGACCTTTTTACCTGAGAATCTCCGTGTAAATGTACGCCGTGGTATCATTTGCCAATCACATTTGCTGACAAAAATAATTTTAAAATGATCTTTATGGTGATTAAATCTGATTAATTAAAAGTTTCACCTTTTCTTACCTTTATTACCACCTGTACAGGTAAATACTGAATCAACTTTAGAATTGAAAACGTTAATATAAACTAGAGACAATAACGAACAATTTTCATATAATTTCTATTCACACATAGCAAATATTTTTCAAGTTATGCACATTTGAAAAATTGAGTAAATTAATTTATATTTCAATAATTAATTCAGCAGTAGTGTCCCTTTACATAGAAATCAATGTGGTAACTTTAATAACTGTCAAATCAGAAAGTAGTAGATATACACTCTAATGCTACATTAGTTTTATGCACTAAATGTGCATATTTTGAATAGTGCTTGAAAGCAAAAGAATTGATAATCTAAATACACTCAAATTTAGCACAAACAATGCTAACTGATAAGTGGCCTCCAGTGGACAAGTCAAACCATCCATGACATCCAGTTGAAAAAAAAAGTACCTGCCTGCCTGGTCTGTTTACAAAGAGTAGTCCCGGGGGAGGGGAAACAGACATTCTTTTAAATTGGCCCAGGTCATTTCTTTATGGCCCAGGTCATTTCTTTATGTACTTGGACAGCCACCTTGGTTATTTCAATATATCATTATTTGCATGTTGTGCCACCCACCTTGTAAAAAAAAAATGAAAATATGACTGTTAAATATGGTTATTTTTTGTTTGTTAGTTACTGGTAATGCTCCATATTGTGACAGGATTGTAAGCAGACAACCACTCTGATACAAAAAAAAAGTTTTATTTATATGGAAATCAATAAAAATAAAATGTTAACTTTTCCTTTCTTTTTCAGAGGAGATAACTACAGATAGGAATTTGTTATCCACAAGTGAAAACTCCTTAGCTGCATTTGTATCAACAGTATTGCCATCTATGACAATGGAAAGTGGACTGATGCAGTTGAATACAGATTCCATACCTGCATTAGTACAGAATTTAGGGAAAGAAAATCAAAACATAAAACCAGTAAGTTTATATATATTGGCAACAGTGCATTGTGTTCTACTTAAAATCTGAATTCTGTATATATATATGTAACATGCACATATAAGGATTCTTAAGCTATTGATTTGCTTGAGATGGTGTAAGCTGCCAGCCCAAGCAAGTGAAAAATACCAGCAATAGCCATCACAAATAATCTATAGGATACTTATGTTATCATGAAAAGAGAGTAAAAAAGCTATCCTACAATATAAACTTGATTTTTAATTGTTGATTGCAATTTTTTTCTTTATTCATTATGGCAAATGACTGGTCGCTTAGTAACAGATGATTTTAATCAGATTGCAGCTCCTACTGACTTAACTTTTAAGTAGATTTTTGCTACATTGCCACTTTGTCAACAGATTCATTGTCATCAAATTAACCAACTTTTAGTGGATACAAATATTGAATTCTACTGTAATGTTATATGAAATTTTTTTAAATCAGAATGATAGAAAAAGTAACACTTCAACATTATTTTTTTTTCAGATTCAAAATTTGAATGGATCATCAAAATTTCCAGATCCTATTGGTAAAGAACGTGGCAACAGTTTTCAAATTGTAAGTAAAAACAGATTCATTTTAATACACCTTTCAAAATTTTGACAGGTGGTGATCATGATCTCAAGTTTGCTGAAGCATTTAGACTTCTTATCTAGTTAAGATAACAAAAATAAGGAGGAATTAGGGGTAGTAATACAGGCTGTTTGGCCTACTGTTGTACACCAAAAAATACTGGGCAAGTGGTGAATTGGTTGAGAGTTGCTCTACAGTAAAGTCAAGTGAAATATAAAAACAATGGAACTAGTGTCTTGGAGCCATAAAATCATGAGATTTTACAGATATATACTAGGTTTTTTCACTGTAAATCATTCTAAATACCAAATACACAAAATTATGTTTATTAATGAAATCTGGCATTAGAAAGTAGCATTCATTTCATACTTTCAATTTGAAGCTCGTGTTAATATTCTTAAATGAATTGCAGAGTAACAACATACAAGGAAATGCAAACAGCAACACAAGCAGTCCAATGCCAGAGCCAATTGGAAAGGGCCGATCTGGTAGCACCTCAAGCAGTATTAATTCAGAACTAGGTAGTCCATGGTTTTGTCAGAAAGCACCTGGGTCAGAGCGAGATGATTTGCAGGTAAATAGTAATCTGACAGGTATTTGTCATTTTAATGCTGCAGAAGCTGAAACGTAATAACATGTGACATCTTGCAATGGATTTACAATGGAACAGTGAAAATTTGTGTGGTAAAAAATTTGGGTTGTCAATCCCAATTATCGGGTTACTCGAAAAATCTTCAGACCGAGTAACCGGTTAATCGGTCAATTTAGTAATCAATCAAAAACATTTACAAATACAATTTATATATATTGTAAATAATTAAGTAATATCTTAATTAACACAACAGTTTACTCATGTATGTCAAGAGCTCAACACCTAATCGCAGGATATGCATACATGTATTTAACTTTGTTTAGAATAATGCAGGATACAACACAAGTTACATCTACTCGAACTTAATGCGGTAATCTTGCTATTGAGAAACATAATTTGTTAAACTAATTCATTGAAACTGCACCTCTTTTAATATTTCTCTGAAATCAGTCAAGTAAGTACTCTTTGTGATTATTTAATGTCCCACTCTTAAAATTAAGTTTAACCTCGCAGAGTTGGCATTTCACAACATTGCATTCTGGCATACTTTTAAAAAAAAAAGAGACTTTTCAAGGTGCGGTCGGCATCTTTTTGTTAATTAGGGCCCCGTATCCGCATCTTTTCACTGATGAACATTTTGTTATGACATTATGAAGCAAAGTTGTTCGGAATTAAACAAAGAGACACACTGAGGTAAAAAGTCGAGGTCAAAGGTCAATGTCATTAGATTCAAAGGTCAAGGTCAAATTTTGCATAATTTCACTGATGAAAATTTTGTTATGACATGATCAAGCAAAAATGATCAGAATTAAACAACGAGTCAATTGACTCCAAAGGTCAAGGTCATTGGGTCAAAGGTCAAGGTTAAATTTTGTATTTTTCACTGATGAACATTTTGTTATGATATTAAGAACCAAAGTTGGTCGGAATTAAAGAATAAGTCAACTGACCAAAGATTAGGGTCACTGGGTTAATGGTCAAGGTCATTTGGGTCCAAAGGTCAAAGACAAAGTAGATCTTTGACCCTGGCCCTTGATGGAGGAGGTATATATGGTGAAATAAAACAAATCAAAGCTAACAAATGAGTATTGCACCGGTATTTACATTTCTGTTAGTCCAGCAAATATGGAGGTGGAAGGAAACAAGACTCACATCATAGTACATGTAAAATGTATATTTTGCTTCCTTGCGATTCTTTTTGAAGTCCAAATGCCGAACGTCAAGCTCAGCTATATGGGCAGATTGCTTCTTGATGATTATGGGGGATATATTGCCACAAGACGGGGCCCTTACTGACCTGTCAGTGTTCTAGTCTTTACTAAAGACATTTTGTACATCTACTTGTACACATTTGAGTATTTCGTTTCTATTTTTCAGGCAAAATTATGGCAACAGCTGTCAACGATAGACAATGATAACTCTTTAGAACAAGCTGAAAAACTGAAGAGGAAGCAAAACCTAGTGTTAGTACATTCAATGAGTCAAAATGGAATCAACAGTATACCAACATTGTCCACCTCCCTCAGCAATTCAGGAATGCATCAGGCCCTGTCTCCATCCTCCATCATGTCTCCCCTAGCTCCAGCATTTTACCCTACCGGAGACAATGTGACCATGGCTCCTGCGATGTCCACCTCCACACCCTCCTTCTACCCAGCTATAGATACTGTGGAGTCAGTCATAGGTACAACAAATACTAATATATGGCCAATTAACAACTATAAAATTGACCAATTTTGTCAAAATGTATGGATCTTCTCTAAAATGTATTTGTAGTTAATTTTCAAGAGATGAGAATATATTTCTTAAAGGAAAAAAATGTTTTGCAATTTATTTATTTTTTAAATGCATCTCTTGTTTTATTTAAATGTCCATTTTTAGCTCACCTGGCCCTAAGGGCCATGTGAGCTTATGCCGTACTGCAGCGTCCGTCAACTTTTTCTTTTGAACGACTACTTCTTAGGTGAACTGTAGGACCTAGGGTCATGATATTTGGTCAGTAGGTAACTGGGATGGAGTGCTAAAAAGTTTCCTCATTAAAATGACCTTGACCTACTTTCAAGGTCACAGGGGTCAAATATGTTAAAAATTTCAAACAACAATATCCTAAGAACCATTTGAAATAGAGTCCTGATACTTGGGTATGTTATGTAGACCAGCAGTGCGAATATATTTTTCAATTACAGTTACGAGGTCAAAGGTCAACTTTAAATGCTAGTTGGGGAAAATGTCAACTTTGGTTAAAAGCTTCAACAATCTTCTCAAGTTCCATAATGCCCAGGGTCATGATATTTGACCATTAGGTACCCGGGATGGAGTGCTATAAAGTTTCCTCAATGACCTTGACCTACTTTCAAGGTCACAGGGGTCAAATATGTTAAAAATTTCAAACAACAATATCCTAAGAACCATTTGGACTAGAGTCATGATACTTGGGTATGTTATGAAGACCAGCTGTGTGAATTGCTTTCTTCATTAAAGTTATCAGGTCAAAGGTCAACTTTAGGTGCAAGTCGGGAGTCAAAGGTCAATATGGGTTAAAAGCTTTAAAATTAGGATTTCAAGTTTCAAACAACAATATCTTCAGAGTCGTTTAAGAGATGTTAAAATGTCTTGTGTTTAAGTTACCGAATTTGGTCTTAAGTTACCTATATGTCTGTTGCATGTAACAAAAGAAACTGGTGAGCGATACAGGCCCTCTGGGCTCTTGTCTTTTGTTTCATAATCGAATGTATCAAACAAGCCTATCATTGGAAAATAAATAACTTTTTATAAAGATGGAGCATCAACAACAATTACTATTACTTATTTGAAGTGACATTTCCACAAAAAATATTCGCAATTTCAACAATTCTATCCACAATATGTCCTGTACATTTTCTTAAAGTTTTCTGTATTTTGAATTTTATTAAGGGGAATAATAAAAAATGTTAACAACACAAACTGCTGTAATATGCAAGTAGAGAAAGTGACATGATCTCCACCTCAACATTTCAACGCTAGGTGGCAACTTAGATTTTCAAAGTGCCTTCCACATATGCCATATGGAACAGCCTGAAAAACCGTGCATAATGTTGTCCATGTTTATTGAAGGCCATGCCTTAGGAGATCTTAATCTGGATGATATAGATGTCAACAGCATTGACAAAGATGTAGACAAAGACAATGACACAAATTCCTTAAGCAGCTCGCTGAGTGCAGGTATCCCATCATCAGGTAAGATAGATTTAACAAAACTATTTTAATAAGTCATTAACTTATAATAAATGTTTTCAGGTATTTTCTATGACGTCATAACACAACTGATTGTCACATTAATTTGATACAGGTATGTTTATGATGTCAAATGTTTCAAACTAGTAAAAAACACTATGGATAGGAGTTATAAAAATTATCGCGGGTCATTCCCCTGTTAATAGTATAGTGCAGTCTTCCTAATATGCATGTTAATAAAGAGTCCCAAAGAATTGGATTTCAACATAGAAATTCAATAGTCATTCCCGAAGAAAAAAAGCATGGGGGGCGCGGTATATCACTTCAGTCGTAATTGTTGATGGTATCAGATAGCCTGAGAGTAATATGCATGTCTTGTTTTGCAGGGTTCGGCCCTTCCTCTGTTCCTATAGGTATACCACCAGGTGGCCTACCAAGGGGAAGCATCAGCAGTCTTTCTCAGTCTCCACCTTCTCCCTATGGTAGTTTTAATCTCCCTATCCTGTCGATGCCACCACCTACCAAGCTAGAATCTGAACATGTAAGTACTGAAAACATTTCCTAATCAGGAGGGAGGGCATATTTTGTTACCATGACACTCTCATTCTGTTGTGTTGCATCTTGATTCAGTGCAATGAAAAAAGACTTAATTTTAACAGATTTTGCTTGACAAGTGGCTTTTAGTAGGGTGAGCAAGACTACAAAACTTTCTAAAGATGGTGTTTTCCAAGTAGCGATAAAGTTGGGGGTTTGTGAGCTTCCAACCCACCTGCTTTATGTATCAATGTCTATATCATAGATGTACAATGTATTAAATAGAATTATAAATGGACTAGGGAGAAATCACCATAAAAGTCAGGACCCAACATTCCCCGTGACTGGCAGAAAAGATCATAGGCTCGTCTGATGGACACAATGATCTGATTTTTGAAATGTGTGTTGTATTCACACTTTAATTACGAATATGTACTTCCAAAAACAAAACACATCAACCTAAAAGAAATAAAACAACTCACTGACAACACAGAGTTTTCAAAATATAAAGTAATTTTGAACAGAATGACATAAACTGAACATGTTTCTCTTAACATTGCATTCCTGATGTGTATGATTTTCAGCCCCCCACCCACCCCACCCCACTCCTACAAGCAGATGATAGAAAGTTTGCTTGATCACTGGAACTATCTGTTATACTCTTGCTAGGCAAGTGCTGCACTCACTCTTAAATTTGTCTTGTCTGCGCAAATTTATAAATATTCATGAAGGTAATTAGATCTTGTTAATTATAAAATAACAAATATATATATTGCATTTTATTCCCTCTTCTTTGTAAGTAGATTTAAATTAGCCAGTCCACTTAATCTGGTGCAGGTAACACATCGCAATCCTCCCTTAAAATGAATGTTTGTATAAGCCATGGAAATTGTAGCTTTATACATCTCTACCGATATTATACTTGCTTAGCAGAAATCACATCCTTGAAGGAACACTAAAAGGTTGCAGATTTTGCATGTCATTATTTTGACATAGTATGTTTTGTTTTTGTTTATTTTAGAGTTCGTCCTATTTAAACAACAAGTTTTCATATTCGGACTTCAATTCAATGTCACCGCGGAATGGTCCTGGTGGTCCCCACTCCCCTCTGTACTCGTCCTCATCTTCAAATCTCTCCAACAGTGCCCATACTACAGAACTACAGAAGCTGAAAGATGATTTCTCACACAACAAAACTCGTCTGGAACACTGGGAACAGGCCTACACACAGGCCAAATGTGTAAGCTTATTTACATTATTATTCAAACGATTTTTGACTATCAGAGGTTCTTTCCTGTCTCTTCCTTAGTGTTTATAAAGATTCAGTAAGTGTTATTGGGTTTTGATCAGTGTATAGTATTGAAATTTAGATTCCCAACAAAAAAGATGATGTAGTGTCGACATTATTTATTCATTTATTTTCACTGAACGGCCAAATGAACGATAGGCCATGATGAGTCATTTGTCTGGCATCAATTTTTGGCTTTAAAAGGTTATTGGTCTATGGTGATAATGGCTATTTGCATGCTGGGTTGCAAAGACATCAAGTTAATTCAAATAATGAACTAAACCCTCTTTGAAGGTCATAGAGGCCAAAATTAAGTTTGTTCACATTTTTGAACAACTTCTTTTGGAAAACAAAAATGCTAAGAGTGGTATATGTTTGGCTGGTAGCATGCTGGGTGGAAAGGCTCTCAACTTTATTCAAATGAATGACCTTGACCCACTTTCAAGGTCAAAGAGGTCAATATTTGAAACTTTCAAATAATTTTACTGAATAACAAAGACGAAGGTGATATATTGCCATAAAGGGATAATTTATTGTGAATTTAGTTTACATGAATAATCTTGACTCAATTTTAGGGTCACAGGGTCAAAATTGTTGCAAAATTTAAGCTATTTCTTTTTAATAACAAACAGGCAATGAGGTAATGATATTTGGCCTATAGCTTAATGGTGTGAAGTGCTAGTGCTATAAAGTGTTTGATCTGAACAAATGATCTAGACTAACTTTGAAAGTCACATTAGAACATCAAGTTAAAATCTTCACATGAAGATTCATAAGTTATAAAGTAATAAAATCTTTGTAAAAGAACCAGGATATGTAGAGGTATGATATTTAGACGTTTTAATAAATTTGAAAGTCACACATTTCAGATAAATAACAGGTGGGCAATACGGGACCACTTTGCCTCTTGTTAACTTATCTTACAAACTAAAATCAATCTGTGATTAAGTTCTGCATTATTGCTGTTTCAGGCTTGTGAAGCATGGAAAAAAGAAGCTGAAGAGTCTTTAAGAAAAGCGAAATATTATGATGATGAGAGATTAAATGCTGTTAAACAGCGGGATGAGGTAATATCTTGCAGTAGAACCAGCGAAATGTTTCAGTGATAATAAACATCTGTATGTATCTCTTCAAATTTTATCCTTGTACACACATAATGAAACTGTTTATGTGGAGGATACCTGTTACATTCATTAAATTGATACACAAGTATGGAAATATTGGGCAATCTTTGCCAACCATTAGTAAAAATGTAAAACCTCCGGTGGATGAAAGAGAATTTCAATGCATATTGAATCAGGACAAAGGGCTGAATGGATAACATGGGTGAGATGGTATCTAAAACAAAAAATAAGAGAACTATGGCCTGAGTTGATTATTAGCTAACCGGGTCCAAAGGACCAAGGTGAGCTTATGCCATACCCTGGCGTCCGTCCGTCAACAATTTCTTTAAACGACTTCTTCTTCTTAACCACTGATTGAAATTTAACTAAATTTGACTGGAAGCATCCCTAGGTGGTGGGGACTCAAAATTGTACAAATGGTGGAGCTGACCCCCAGGGTGCTGAGGGGCTGGGCCAAAAGGGGGCATTTTGGCTATATTGCTACAAACGACTTCTTCTGTAGAACTATGCACTGGATATCAATCATATTTAATCAGAAGCATTCATGGGAGGCAGGGATTCAAAATTGTACAAATGGTGTATGTGGCTGACCCCCTTTGAGGCTGAGGGGCGGGGCCAAAAAGGGTTATTTAGCTATATTGCTTTAAGCGACTTCTTCTCTGGAACTAAGAGATAGATATCAACCATATTTGACTGGAAGCATCCCTAGGTGGTGGGGATTCAAAATTGTACAAATGGTGGGGCTAACCCCCCAGAGGGCTGAGGGCTGGGCCAAAAGGGGGCAATTTGGCTGTATTGCTATAAATGACTTCTTCCGTAGAACTATACCATGGATATTGATCATATTTGGTCAGAAGCATTCATGGGAGGCAGGGATTTAAAATTGTACAAATGGTGGGGCTGACCCCACAGGCTAAGGGGTGGGGCCAACCATTTTTTATTACTTGGAAATGGTTGAGATCCCCACCATATAACCATATATACAATTACTGAGTATAAAGAGAAGAATGCACATTTGCTTCCAGGATGGCCCTAGGGTCTGGCCACACCCTTGGGGACTTAACCCCTTGTAACGTTTGAGATCCCCACCCCAAAACTATATATACAAATGCTGGGCAAAAAGAGACAAATGCAGTCATGATATTAGAATTGATCCTGGGGTCTGGCCACAACCCTAGGAACCTAGTTTCTGAGTCACAGCTTGGAAACAGTTGAGATCCCCACCCCATAACCATACCTTAAAATTGCTGGGCATAAAAACATCAAATACAGATATGCTACAAAGATTGGCCTTGGGGTCTGGCATATTCCCTTGGATCTCATTTGGAGAATATTTTGCCATGATTGCTTCGATATCCAGGTGAGCGATACAGGCCCTCTGGGCCTCTTGTTTATCCAAAATTTTAAAGTCCAGACTTGTGAGATTCCTCTTTAAAGTTGTACACAAAACCCAAAATGTCTTAAACTGATGACATTCCATTAGAATTTATGTTCAGATAGCTGAAAATTTTACATAGAACTTTTTGCACATATGCTTATGAAATATATGATTTATGCTGCAGAACAATAAACCTGAAACAAGTAAAACATCGAAGTTTTCACTTCTTTTCTATTATTCTGAAGAGTATTGGTGTGTCGACTCATTATAATAAGGACCTCCTTTGTTTACAGGCCATTATACATGCCAAAAGGCTGCAGCAAGATGTAGATACCAAACCGAACGGTCCACAAATCAGATTTCTTCAGAGAGTGAATGAATTGCCATCCTTAGGAATCCCTCAACTACAACAGCTTCACCAGCAGTTAACACGAGATTTGAAAACATTAGATGGGGTAGGTACCAGTAAAGCATAGCAAGAGGTTTAAAAATGTTGAAGGTACCTGTACATGTATCACAAAAGTTTTAAAAACAAGACGGGTAGGTATAAGCTAAAAAAGATTGTTTTATAGATGGAATTGGTAGGGGGAACAAGAGATCTTAAACTAGATCGACATGCAGGTTAATGAATTACGCATCAACAGAATATAGGTATATTCTGGAAAGAAAATCAATGAAGTTTAAAAATACAAAACTACAGAAGACAGATATTTTAAGTAACTTCTAATTAATTTAATCTAGATTTGCAAATGATAATTTTTGTGTGTGTTTGCATTTTACTTCCACTTGGATGTGGTTAAGTTATATCTGGTTGGTTGTTTGAAGTAGGGACAGTTTGGGATTGTATTTGAGGTGAAGTTCAGAGTGATGCCTATTTTAGTAACCATGGCAACTAGAAATACTTGATCCTAAACAGTAGTTGCAATGGTGTGTTGTGGCATAGTAGTAGTTTTATACCCCTGCTTTGAAGAAAGTTACAGGGGATTAGTATTAGCTGTATATATTGCATATTTTATCATACATTGTATCTTGACCATATGTAAGATAAGTTTATGCTCAATATGTTATTAAGAATAAATAAAGCCTTTATTGTTATTATATGTATTCACCTTGTGTGTTTACTGATCCATCTTGTCTTACTTTTTGGACTATATCTATCACTGTCTGAATTACAGACAGGATTACATGTATAAAATGAGAAGGCACTTTGTCATGTACAAATTGGTAACAATATAACCTCTGTTTCACCTTTGACCTGGACATCAAGTACGAAAATACAGATTTATGGAGCATATCTTGACCAGAATTGTTCTAGATAAGGACTTGAAACTTTATATAACGGTACTACATTAGAAGATGGAGTCTCGGCTACATCTCTGTTGTGATTCATCATGAGAGCTTTTGCTATCTGTCCTTGTCAGGTCATCATGCGTTAACAGTTTACATTATTGACTTCTGAAGACAACCACTGAACCGATCCTACAAAATGGTGCCCTTGTCTCTGAGTGGGAGATAGTATACATATCCAACTTATCAGGAACGGCTGCAGTGATTTACTCCAAAATTAGTAAAAATGTACCTCATTTGGTCCTTAGAAAGTGCTCATACTTAAGTGTCTGACTGAAAATTAAAAATGGCTGCCCTGTCCTTGGATTGTCTGAGACTTTTTGAGAAGTGTTTGTTTTGTGCCAGTAAAAATAATAGTAACAATATTTCTCAAAACTCAACCTCCAAATTTGTTTCCTTTTCAGTTAATAGTATTCCATCAACAGAATGTGAAGTGTATGATATGTCTGGAGAAGGATAGGACCGTTACAGCCAGGTTACAATGCAATCATCAGATGTTTTGTGAAATGTGTGTTACTAAGATTATGGAATGTCCTGTGTGCCACACCCACATACAGCGACCAAGCACAGGCTACAACAGGTTGTAATAATGGACTTGTTTAGGATTTTCAAATTTATAAATGAAAATTGACTTGAAAAGTGCTAATCATCTCATTTTCATCAACATTTGTTATAGATTTTATTTTCTCATTTTGTTGGAATTATGTTCTGAATTTTTCTGTTGAGAAATATTGTACACTGGGAATTCTTTTGTTTATTCGTTAATTAAGAGGGAAAATGAACACGTTAATGTGATAATTATGTACTTTCTCAGATTGATTTTTTTTTATAATAAAGTACAAGGTGGACTTGAGCTTGTTCACATATATAGTTCAGCATGGTTAGTGCTAGTTTTCCCAGTTAACAATTCTTCACACAGAAAACAAGACATTTTTATTTTCATTTTACAATTGTTAAGTTGATACATATTGGTTTTTCTTAAACAGATAAACTTTAAATGCTTTCTCAGTAGGTTTTCAATGTTTACTCAGAATGTATTATCACTGGTTTGATAACAACTCTGTTTCATCTGCAATATTATCAAGTATATATTTATATGTCGATATATGATTAGGTAGATAGTATCCAAAGTTTCATCAGTATGAGTTTGTTGTAGAGTCGTTTTTGGTAGCAAAGGGTTTCATGTTACATCATGCTAGGTCAATCAATTTTTATTGTATTTTGAGAATGGTGAAGCATGCTTACAAGGACAGAATGGTATTTCCCTCAAAGGAATCTGGAGTAATATTGTATAATTAGAAGCTGATCTTATTAACAGTGTATTATCAACGAGCTTCATTACTCATCCTAGCTCATTTTTGCCTCATCCTATTACTACTGTACACATGTATGTAGTTGTTTTTCATTGATGTGAAATAGATTTAGACCAGTCTGTCTTTTCCATATTGTTTTACAAAATTAAATTGTTTTATAGTGGGAAATAACCATGCACGGAGAAGTTGACTAAACACACTTTCTGTGAAGTCTTGTTTCCTGATACATGGATGCACTGTGAAATTAGATATTTTCACAGGGCCCAAATTTTATAGTTTCCTGGAAGTTTCATGGATACGTAAATTCATGGATTATGAGAACTCATCCAAAGGGAGAAAAGTTTTACATCAAACTTGTCATAACTTTATTGACCTGTGAATTTGTGGATTAAGATTAATTTCTGAACCAATAAAATATATTTTAGGAAACCTTGAACATGTTGGAACCATTACCAGGAAACGTGCCATGTTTTACAAGCCCTCACTTATGGGTCAAGGTCACTAATAGAGGTCAAAAAGCGAAATCTAAAAAGAATTGTCTAGACCATTACATCTTTATCACAGAAGATATCGTTTTTATTGAAACTGCCAAGACCTTGTATTATGTTTAGGATCCTCAATCTTGCAAAGGTCAAAGTTGAAATCAATTTTGCTTGTCCAGAGTATAACTTTGTTGCAAAAGATTTTGGAGCTCAATTTCATCAATCTAGATATTGTCAATGAATTTTAGTTGCTAATGCACTATTATTGGGTAATACTATAGGCCCAAGGTAACTCATGGTCAGGTTCTATAAATCCTGACAAATGGATGTTACACATGTCCTAGCAGGCTTCAAGTTCATCGCCACAATATGTGGTCAAAAATCTACTTTCTTATTCTTGTGCTTTTATATTAAACAATAAATCAAATAAGATTTAATAACATTCTTGGACTTAATCTTAAATAGATGTGTGTATTGTACTTGTTTAAGATAGTTAAGTGACAAAGACTCTCTGGTGATGAGATTTCAATGAAAATATCTTGACATTTTTATAGACAGGCATTCATATTCCCTTTGTCGTACCATTGTTTAAACAAGCTGATTTATTTCCCAGCCAGTGGTTGATCTGATAATGGAAGTAGTAGGATGTTATAACAATAGATTTTCCTAAATCTACTGCATTTACTCATTCACTGAATATCATTTGTATAAATCTGTCTTCAGTATTTCCTGGCAAAGCAGAAAGTTTAAGCTCATCCATCATAGCTCAGAGAGCAGAAAACCAGATTTTATCTTAATGTTTCATCTATCATTGAAGAAATTTAGATTTTTGATACCTTTGAGTGAAAAATAAATAAAGGAGAATGTAATATGTAACCAAGATATACCCAGATTTAGCATAAGGAATCATGTGACCTGCAGACTATTAACCTGAGGGACAGTCACATATATGCATGCAAGAACGGTGCATTTCATCAGAAACGTAAATAAGAATCGGATTTGAAAATGTTTTATTCATGCATACTGATTAGTATAGTTATTGGTGAAGTTAAGTGAAATCAGTTTTAGTCCCACTGTGTGTCATTAGATATTTATTATCATTTGTTTTGTTGATCGAGTCCATTTTGTTTATTTACATCGTCTAGTTTCCAATTTAACCCCTGTTTTAAGTAGTCATAGTCATTAAATTGGCCCTTGGAAACAAAACAACAAAGGCCTGATTTCTGTACTGTTTTCGGTATGATTTCTGTACTGTTTTTGGTATAATTTGTGTTGCATATCCTGAAATGTGTTGATTTGCTTTAACCTGAAATGATATGCAAGCTATGTGATTACTGTCAAGCAGTTTTTTTCTTTTGAACAACATTGTCATTATTGAAAATTGTAATCATACATGTCAACCATGATCATTTAAGACTTAAGGGTGCTTTGTGGCAGTATTTGTATCTTGAAGCACACACGATGTGTATATGACAGTTGACTTGTGGCCAGATCTTTATCTTTTCCCTGTATAACCAAGCCATTCTGAACTCTTGTTTTTCACATAGTCGAAAATCTGAACTCTGATCGCACTTAACTGAGTTGGTACATATAGTAGTTTTTGTTAAGTCTTGTGATGTTTCAAATCTCTGTACAGGAAAGTTTTTCAGGAATGAATCTAGCACTCGGCGTCACCAGTGGCATAAATAGAATAAAGTACTCTATCAACAACTTCACATGCTCCTCCCTGGTTCTGACAGAAAGAATGCTCTCTAAATATATTGAAGGGGTTATATTGAGCAAACAATTATTGTACAGCTTTGACCAAGAAAAGGGAAGAAATTCTGTTATGATAAATGAAAGAAAATTGATGATCATTTTAATACAACATTCACCTGTACATAAACATTAATTACTGAAATAATCAGGAGTGTGAATTCATTTCAGTGATGTGATACCATGCTATTTGATAGATTTTTCCAAATTTTTGTTGTTGTTTTATTTTGTAACTACCAGAATTCCAAACAATTCATGAAATATACTTATTATGAAAACCTGTCTACATAAATTTGTTCATGGTTTCACAACATATATTAGATAAAACAAAAATACTCATGTACATTTTCTTTTTTTGGCAAACTTTTTTTTTAGCTCGCCTATTCGAAGAAAACATTAATTAAGTGACCTTGAAATATGTTGGCGTTAAGTGAGGTGGCAAATGAAATGACAGGCATCATATCAAGGTTCTACTGTACATGTGTTTCTATTGATATTTGCTATCTTACAACATATCAGCAATAGGTGAGCTATGCTGTTCTCCAACAGCTCTGGTTATATTCCAAGTCTGAAATTGGATCACAAGTTAAAGGGGAGGAAATGTTCCTTGATAATGAGAAGATGAAATTATTACTTGATACCGCGGTAATCGTTTATTTCCGTCAAAAAGCTGGATTTGGTGGTTTCATTATTGGGAGAATAGATGTGTTAATTTACCTCACTTCATGCTATTGTCTTTTCAACGAACATCAAAAACCTGATTAAGAAATGGCTGTAAAAGGGCAGCTACAGTGGCCCATGGATTAGTCCTGTTGTCAGCTACATTAAGTGAGATTTACCCCAATGAGCATCCTTTATAGCAGTGATGACGTTTAGGGCGTATATATTGGATGTACATCACAAATTCAGTTATTAAGTTATGTTATGTTTACTCCTTCAGAGTTTCACTGAGATTTCAGAACCAAACTAATGAAAGCCACAAATAAGCACTTCAAAATCAATCTTGACCATCAGGAGTATATTAATTTCCTTGGCTAACATGTTGGTAAATAATTGCAGATTATAGTAAAGAAAATGTTGCATAACTGCACGAGGCTTCGAGGTTGATGATTTAGAGTAAATTTTAAAGGGACATACATTGATGTACTTCTTCTCGGGTCTACAGCTGTAATTTACCCTGTAATGGAATAGGTCTAAAGCAGTTTACTACAGCAGTAATTTACCCAGTAATCGAATAGGTCTACAGCAGTAATTTACCCAATAATGGAAAAGGTCTACAGCAGTAATTTACCCTCTAACGGAAAAGGTCTATAGCAGAAAATTACCCTCTAATGGAAAAGGTCTACAGCAGAAATTTAACCTCTAATGGAATAGGTCTACAACAGTAATTTAACCTCTAATGGAATAGGTCTACAGCAGTTATTTACCCTCTAATGGAAAAGGTCTTCAACAGTAATTTACCGTCGAGTGGAATAGGTCTACAACAGTAATTTACCGTCGAGTGGAATGCTAACCAGGCTTCATCTAAAATTAATGCAAATGAAATGAACTCCAATAATCGGCTGTTTTAAAAGACAACTACATCCAACAAATAGTGGTTTATGATAGTTCACTTGTGCTCTGTTTGAGTACTCTTTAATTCACTTCTGCATAAAACTAAAAATTATGGTAATACAATGTATAAACCAAATTAATGGGGTTTCTTCATATGAACATGTATCGATAATTGACTTTTAACTGGCAGAAATCTCTTTAATGCCAGGCAGTGTACGATTACAACAGTATGACATCCATACATGCTTACAATGTGTGTTGTGGTGTATAGGCTGCTATTGGCAATATAACAAATGTTATTGCATAAAAAGATTCAATGGTGTGGAGAAATTTTGTATAGTAGTTTGCCAAAACAACACAAATGGATCACTGTTTCTTTGTTTTAATGATGATTTTATGATAAAGATGATAAGTCTTGAGAGCACAGACTGAAAAACAGGTAACCTTGTAGAATTTGCTGTGAAATAGAAGTTATATAAGGTTGAAATTGAATATGTGTGTATTATTTCTGTTAAAGTAAAATACATAGATATTGCTAAATATTTAAAGGTTTGTGTTTGTGAGGTGATATTTAAGGCAGTCACTGAACACAAAGACATCTTGTTGTGTGTATATATATGATCTTAGCAGTCATCTGCAAATATACCATCGATATGGAATAATCTATTCCTTTGCCACTCGCCAAAAATACCAATGTTGCTATCTAAAAATTTCACATCACAGTTGCTGTCAATTTAGATGTCGTGTTTGAAGCCAAATCAGTGTGGCAAATTGGAGTGTCTCAAAACCTTGCATGAACAATTAACATTATAATGGTGTCGGAAGTATTTTATTGGCGACATTCGATGACACTCTGGGACTGGTTCTGATATTGATTTTAAGATGATGATTACATTGAATTTAATTAAGAGGATACGAAATGGGTAATATTTTGTGTATATTTTCCTCTGCACTTTAGGCTATAGGTGAAAACTACCAAAAATGGATTCCACATGAACACTGCTTACCAAAATTGAATAGCAGAAGTATAATTAGATTTACTTCCGTTTCATTTTTTTGCAGCCAATATAAAAAAATGTCCAAAACCTTGTGATACTATTTATTCAAAATTGTGTGAAAATAACATGATGCAAAATTCAACCTGCTTTACAGTAGCGATTGCAGAAAAAATTACATGCAATATTTTTATGCTTGCATTAGAATACACTTTTTTGTGTGTGGATTTAGTTGATAGTTTTACACATCATCTCTTATTAGTACATTGTAAACCCTTAACTACAGATATTTGCATTCCTGTCAACTTTCCCATCACCTGTTGGTCACTGGTGTCTGTATGCTATGTATAAAATGAAGACAAACACTTAATGCAATTGATTCAAGTTGATTATCTTCTATGGTATGTGCCATTCAAGTCCTTATTTGTTTAGTAAGTGATGTACATAATTACCATACACAGGTCTTGCTTAGACTTTTAAATATTTTAAAACTTATGAAGAGCAGTAGCTAGCTACAGAGCCTGATACGTTTTGTTCCTATAGACTACCTATTCCACAGCTGATCAGTGTTTTTGGGGTATACGGTGCATTTTATCTTTCACAGTTGATGAAAATATTTTTAATTCATAAGTGTTGATCCATAGGTTGTACTTTCCCTATCTCATTGCATAAAATGTACATGTATTCTATCGTTTTCATTTTATGAGTCTATAACAACCTATTCACAAAGTGTTTTATTGGTAACTGTATGTAGTGTGAATTTTAGAATATATTTGATTTGTTCTTAGAAACATTTCCTTTTTTTTTTTTTTTCGACGAGAAAAGGCTTAGCTTTTGGAATTTGAAAGTATATGTACTTACAGTAGTATTGGTGTTTCAATCTCTGGATATTTTGACAGCTTTCTCCAGTTTTCCCATAAGTAGTTTTCGGTTTAGCATGTAACTTTAAAATAGAAGGACAGTAGATGCAATTTGCAAACTGTTGACAACATTATATTTTTTATGTCATATTGCACATGACAGATTTTGATCTACTTACTTTATCCAAGTCAGTGGACCAGACATCTTGAGTTAACTTCAATTGGCGATGTGTTGTAAGATACAAAATGTATGTTCAGCAATAGTTAAGATGGAGCTGTTATGCCATGATGGAGCAATTAATTAACGATCTGTTATTACCTGGAGTATGAACAGATTGTTATGAGAGGTGATACTCTCAATGGCGAGAGTTTGGCCCGCTGGTTAGGGCTTAGAGTGTGTGATGAGAGGGAGGTTCTATTTTATAGTATACGGTAATGCATGATATCATTAAAATGTGTTATACTCAGGGCATTTTGGGCAGTACATGTTTTTATAAAGATTTTTTTTTCCCTCAGCCAGGTGAAATATTACAAAGAGTGGAAGAAATAAAATTTTGTATGAAGTTTGACAAAAATATATTTGAAATTGATTGATCCACAAGATACGAGTTTCTATTGTGATATTCTAGGAAGGTATGTACACATTCACACTGAGGACTTTGTATGTAATTGTGTTTCGGCAACAAATTTAGAATTTTAACTTTCTTTTATTTCGTTTTCGTTTTCCTTGGATGTAAAAAATTCTCATTTTAAAAATGGCATTCATGTTTCTTGAATGTAATGAATTGAATTTCTGTAGCTTTTTTTCGTTGAATTCTGAAGGTAATATGTGAGTTTATATTTTATTTCTAAAAACAGTGTGTCTTTACTCTTCAGTTTAAATGTAGGATTCTGGTAGTATTAGCCTGAGTTCAAATACAGTGCTTCCTTAAGTTGAAATGCAATTTTCTGGATAAAACAAAACATTTTGCCTTAAAGCACTATAAGCATCTGAATCAACCAGCCGGTCTAATTTAGAAGACTTAACTGGGTTTTCATTTGACCCTTGTTTTGAATGTCCAAAATAAAACTTGACTCTTGGGTTTAAAAAACTTGCTATTTAATAAATGTTTTGACTCGCCATGTTTCAATTTAAAAGTGAAGTGATGTGATAATTGCTATCAACAGTCAAATGAAAGCCCTGATTTTGATTTTCTTCGTAGTTAACTCATTATGATAAAATCGCCAGTAGCTAAGCGGAACATACTGAATATATTGTGAGTATCAACAGTAAATAATATCTTTGAAAACTAGAGAAAGGGGATTGCAAAGCATATCTTATTGTACACGGGGATTGCAGCTAGAACTATGTATAAAAGGTTTCACCACGGACCTGCTGTTATGTATATTAAAATCGTGAATTTTATTGGTAAACACCTGTGTTAGACATATTTGTACTCATTCATGAGTAAGCATTTGTAATAATAATTCACAATTCTCATAAAATATTGAACATGAATTTGTCTTTCTTCATTTTTTATATGCCTTTATGTCTCCCCACCATCATCAGATGGTGGGCTATTCAAATTGCCCTGCGTTCGTGGTCTGTCATTCCAACCTTAAACAATTCTTGTTAGCGCTGTATCTCGGAAAGTACTGGAAGGAGATTTCTAAAATTTCACATGAAGGTTTCCCACGATCCTTAGTTATGCATATCGTATTTTGGGACTGATCGCGAAATTACACTGGTATATCAACATATATAATGGCAATGCCAGTTAGTTAGCATACACTGGTATATCAACATCTATAATGGCAATGCCAGTTAGTTAGCATACACTGGTATATAAACACCTATAATGGCAATGCCAGTTAGTTAGCATACACATGGGCGAAATTACACTGGTATATCAACATCTGTATTGGCAATGCCAGTTAGTTAGCATACACCTGGGCGAAATAACACTAGTATATCACATCTATAATGGCAATACCAGTTTGTCAGCAAAAACATTGGCGAAATTACTGGTACATCAATATCTATATAGCAATGCCAGTTTGTCAGCATAAACATGGGCGAAATTACTGGTACATCAATATCTAAATATCAATGCCAGTTTGTTAGCATAAACATGGGCGAAATTGCTGGTACATCAATATCTATAAAGCAATGCCGTTTTGTTAGCATAAACATGGGCGAAAATTCTGGTACATCAATATCTATATAGCAATGCAAGTTTGTTAGCATAAACATGGGCGAAATTGCTGGTACATCAATATCTATAAAGCAATGCCGTTTTGTTAGCATAAACATGGGCGAAATTACTAGTACATCAATATCTATATAGCAATGCCGGTTTGTTAGCATAAACATGGGCGAAATTACTAGTACATCAATATCTATAAAGCAGTGCCGGTTTGTTAGCATAAACATGGGCGATATTACTGGTACATCAATATCTATAAAGCAATGCCGGTTTGTTAGCATAAACATGGGAGAAAATTCTGGTACATCAATATCTATATAGCAATGCCGGTTTGTTAGCTGTTAGCATATACATGGGCGAAATTACTGGTACATCAATATCTAAATAGCAATGCCAGTTTGTTAGCATAAACAGGGGCGAAATTACTGGTACATCAATATCTAAATAGCAATGCCGGTTTGTTAGCATATACATGGGCGAAATCACTGGTACATCAATATCTATATAGCAATGCAAGTTTGTTAGCATAAACATGGGCGAAATTACTGGAACATCAATATCTAAATAGCAATGCCAGTTTGTTAGCATAAACAGGGGCGAAATTACTGGTACATCAATATCTAAATAGCAATGCCAGTTTGTTAGCATAAACATGGGCGGAATTACTGGTACATCAATATCAATATAGCACTGCCTGTTTGTCAGCATAAACATGGGCGAAATTACTAGTAATCAATATCTATATAGCAATGCCAGTTTGTTAGCATATACATGGGCGAATTTACTGGTACATCAATATATGTATAGCAATGCCAGTTTGTTAGCATAAACATGGGCGGAATTACTGGTACATCAATATCAATATAGCAATGCCAGTTTGTCAGCATAAAAATGGGCGAATTTACTGGTACATCAATATATGTATAGCAATGCCAGTTTGTTAGCATAAACAGGGGCGAAATTACTGGTACATCAATATCTAAATATCAATGCCAGTTTGTTAGCATAAACATGGGCGAAATTGCTGGTACATCAATATCTATAAAGCAATGCCGTTTTGTTAGCATAAACATGGGCGAAATTACTGGTACATCAATATCTATAAAGCAATGCCGGTTTGTTAGCATAAACATGGGCGAAAATTCTGGTACATCAATATCTATATAGCAATGCCGGTTTGTTAGCATAAACATGGGCGAAATTACTGGTACATCAATATCTATATAGCAATGCCAGTTTGTCAGCATAAACATGGGCGGAATTACTGGTACATCAATATCAATATAGCAATGCCAGTTTGTCAGCATAAACATGGGCGAAATTACTGGTACATCAATATCTGTATAGCAATGCCAGTTTGTTAGCATATACATGGGCGAAATTACTAGTAATCATTATCTATATAGCAATGCCGGTTTGTTAGCTGTTAGCATATACATGGGCGAAATTACTGGTACATCAATATCTATATAGCAATGCCGGTTTGTTAGCATATACATGGGCGAAATCACTGGTACATCAATATATATATAGCAATGCCAGTTTGTTAGCATATACATGGGCGAAATCACTGGTACATCAATATCTATATAGCAATGCCAGTTACTGATACATCAATATCGATATAGCAATGCCAGTAAGTTAGCATATATATAGGATCTTACATAAGTTTCCATTTTATTTGAGATTTATGAAACGAGTCTCAAGAATTTTCCAATTTAGCAAGCCTCTGGCGAGCTAAAATAAAAAATTCGTGACGAGTTTCATAAATTTCATATGAAATAAAAACGAGTATAAGATCCTTTTTATCACATAATCAAGATTTGTGTCATCTATTCGTGTAAAACTTGGGTTAATATTCACTGGATAACACAGTACATTATGTGATAAATATAAATATATAGTTGGAATTATACTGGTGTATCAATTTCTATATAAGATAGCACAGGCATGTCGCATGAGTTGTTATACGTATTTCTCCTTGCTTTCACAGAACTGTATCCCCTTTTACCTGTTCCTGTTTCTTTGTCGCCTCCTACGGTATGACGTAAAAGAAACAATACTTTTACGTCAGGGAGAAAATAAGATGACGTCACAATCGGCTCTCGACGAGAAATCATATGCAATTCACGATGAAAATATTACAAATGCTATCAATTACTGCTTTCAATATAGACAACTAGTATTGGAAGCGATCTAGACCCGAGTCGGATAGAATTTTCCAGCACCGCCGGAAATGCAGATATCTCGGTCTAGTATGCAAGAATCTGCAGATATGTTTAACGCCTTCTTCAAAAGTGTGTTCTGTATGGACAACAATTGTGATCTTCCTCAAATATATGTAACAAATTAATTTGACTGCCCGCTAAGCACAATTGTTTTGAATTGTACTGATGTTCAGAAGGCACTTACACAAATAGACGTAACACAAGCTTGTGGCTACGGCACGACAACATATCTGGCGTAGTTGTTAAAGAGTGTGCTGATGAGTTATCTGTACAACTGTGTAACATTTTCAACCGTTCATTGAACGATGGTATCTTAAAGTATTTTAAAAAGGGCTAATGCTATTCCCATTTTTAATCTGATAAACGCAATGAAGTGACCAATTACAAACCAATATCTTTACCACCAAATCTATCTAAAGTTTTCGAAAAACTGGTTGACGTCCATTTTTCCAATTTTATAAATCCGCTTATCTGCGATGAGCAACATGGTTTTATGCCAAAAAAGGTCTACTGTTTCAAACCGTGCATGTGTCACCGATCAGATTTTCAAAGCCTTTAATCAAAAAGTAGAATTACTGATTTGTCAAAGGCATTTGACAAAGTAAACCACATATTATTATTGCATAAGTTAAAATTGTATGGTGTACTGAGAAGGTAGCATTTTAGATCAGACTGATTGGTTTACTACTTATTTGAAAGACAGATTCCAGGTGTTACTGTCAATCGGGCAACATCCGGTTGGTGTGATGTAACTTCCTGTGTGCCTCAAGGTTCGATACTTGGACCTAAACTTTTCCTTGTTTTTATCAATGAACTGCCATCTATTGTAATTTTTCTAAAACTCTTATCTTTGCCGACGACTGTAGATTTTTTAAGTGTGTAAGAACGCCATCTGAGTGTGAGCAGCTACAGAGCGATATGATCGGTGCGTGAAGAAGGGCTGCCAGGTCATTTTTACAAAAAAGAATAAATGTATCAATTATAATTACACTATGAATGGTGAGAACCTGAAGAATGAAATGTGTGTGAAAGATATTGGTGTTTGGCTGACCTCTTCAATGAGTTTTAGTACCCACATTAGACGTACTGTTTCCAAATCAATGCGAATGCTCGGTTTTATAAAACGTACATGTAAAAGCTTTACACAAACTACCTGTTTTAAGGTCGTTATATATAAATCTTGTCAGAAGGCAGTCAGAATACTGTTGTCAGATCTGGTCTCCTTACCAAACATCTTTAATTCATCAGGTCGAAGTTGTCCAGCGCAATTTATTTTTTGAAAGAGGTATGAAGGAAAACTGCCCGTATTTCCCTAAGTCGGCAATTTTGAAAACGGAAAAAAAAAATGATGAGTAAATAATTTTTAGTAGCGAAAATGCATGGAATAGATATAAAACCGATTGAATATGAATTTTTGAACTGTTGAGATATTCGGTATTGTTAATATAATACTGCAAATATAGCCATATTCACTATATCTATAACAGTGACGGGGTTTCCCAGATTTAGAAAAATACTTTTAATACTTTCCCATCCGAGGACCAACTTTTCAATAACCTTTTTGATTCCGTGATGTAATATGCAAAAACAAATCGCATGACGGGAAATTGGTCCTCCTTTGGGAAAGTGTTCAAAATAATGAAAATCAGGGTTGATCAAGTTTTCAAAACTGCGACAGCTGTTTCTTTGGTTAAAAGAGTTTGTATTTCCATGTTCGTCTATGTCCGGTGTAGCCTGATGTGTAACGCAGTTAGCTTGTGACCAGAAATGTGAACGGTGTAGGTTCGAGTTTACATTCAGATACACTTTTTTCTTCTTTCTTTTTTAATATTTAAGCTAGTGATCAGTTTCCGTAGCAATGTAAAATATAGTTTTCATATCAATGGAACATTTTATTAACATACCTATTGATTTATCTTCTATGGGATCATGTCAACAAATCCCTGTACAGCTACGCTTTGTTTTATGAGTTGTTTTACCCTGCCTCCAATTGGCTCTAGTATCTTTAATTATTATCTAAACACAAACAAATGATGCCGAAATACAAAATATACGGGATTGTTGTGTCAGAATAAAAAAAAAAAAGGCAAAGGAAATAAAATAGGCAATAGTAATGAGAATTAAATCCTTTCAAACTTGGTAATGATTGTACGATCTTATGTTTTTTACAGCTAACGCGAAATAAGCATTTTGTTAAGTCTTTATCGTAAAACGCATGTATTATGATAGCCATGACCTTAAATTCGTCTGTTTACAATCATCTATTCTTAGATACGGGATTCCGATAGAGTTACCTGTATAGAAATACCTGCGGACGCGTCATAACAGTGCACGGTTGGACGCGCGCACTAGCGGGTCGTAGTTTTAGGGAAATATGCATAGCAACCCGCCATAGCTCTTTTTATGTTTTAAGGCACAAGTTGACTACAATTCCATGTCTTACGCTAACACTTGTAGGTATTTATACTTCCTAGTCTCAAACATAGGCGGGTATTTTTAGACTGTGTATTTCTTTACAAATGTGTTAAGATTGTCCAGATTTAGTCAAGCAAATGTGTTTTTTAGTCCCTGGTCGTAATCTACGATTAATTCGTTTCAACCAGTTTTACTGCCAGAGAAGAAGAATAAACGCTAAAAAGTACAGTATTTTAAATAGGATTCAATGTAATTTTAACTATCTTGATTTTTGCACCAGACTGATATGTTTTGTTCCCCTCTCGCACAGTTCAGAGTACGTTTAAAGAATATTTGCTACACTGATTCCTTTTGTTTTACATATTCCGTCTTTGCGTATTGCAGAGTTATCTTCTCTTGTGAGCAGGTATTGATTGTTACGTCATTGGTTTGTGAGAGCAACGTCATCAATTTTTGAGAAAACGACGTAATTTTTTCACACAAACCAATGACGTAACAATCAATACCTGCTCATAAGAGAAGATAACTGTGCAATATGCAAAGAGGGAATAAGTATCTTTTAGTCTGTTTAGTCTTTATTACATGCATAACTGACTGTGATATTTTATACTTGTGTTGTATTGTTGTTATCCATTATGTATGGAAATATAAAATAAATAAATAAAATGTATAGGAGTATGTTGTCACGGCAAAAGATCCTATTTGAAAGAACATTATTGGTGTCTAAGTCTAGAATGGATAAAAGTTATGTATATCGCAATGGAAATTACTGCGTATACATACTCTGTGCTCTCCACGATGTACGATTAAACAGGTCGTTTTCAAATAATAAATTATGCACAAATACGGACTTTTGTTTGAAAAAAATAGGATGACAACTAATTTTGATATGTTTTATTAACATTTTAACACTAAGTTTGGCGTGTTTTAGCATTTGATGGTTGTTCACTTTTAAGGGAACGTAATAAAAAATATAGTCACTCTCGATTCCAGCTTTCGGGCATCAGAGATTGAATGGTCCTTGTTAACGGTCTTATGGCACATCAACAATCAATTGTTAAACTCATACAATGTAAAGGCACGGAATTAGATTATTATTGCTATCTAAGACCGTGGTAAAGGCAACTGTACAGTGGCTAATTGAGGACACCCAATGAATATTTTTATCTCCTTATTATAATGACACAACTGCATGTATATAGGAATGAATTTTTTTGACTGAAAATTTACGTCGCAAAAATATATAACATGCATTTATGTATTTGCCGGTGCAGAAAAGTGCATAATAATTACATTGTATCATTACTACAATATTTTTCAACTTTGTTTATAATATTTTCAATGTATTTATGCACATAATCCCCTAATTCTGCAGATTGTAACGTTAATAAACTCGTTTAAATTGAGCACATAGGCTGTATTTTATCCACTAGTATTATAACAATTAGCAAATTATCTCACAAATTGATGTCTTTCGGTGCCGCTCCCTTTGATATTTTATTTACATGAGAGGAAAATATATAAAAAGTGATTTGAAAATAGAAAATCGAAGCGGATATGTGCAACACATGCAAACGTACTCGAAGAGGTGAACTAAGGGAAGTAACTCTGATAGATGATAATCTCCAACCTTTCAAGACGTTTTTTTAAATCATGTTACAATGTCAAAGATATAAGTACTTATAATACGTTTACAGCTTCAAACTTGTTCTATACTTTTCTCAGTTTTCTTTAAAAAAATGTAATACCAGAAAATAGAGTTGTAGCTACATATCTATACATGGAATTACTTCTTTGCCCCATATACATAGACGTGTATATATACAATGTATACTAAAATGGCTTTATATGTCTATGATCTATATATATATATATATAGACATATAAAGCCATATTAGTATACATTGTATATCAATCCGCCTGAAGAAGCCCTAGAAGGCAGAAAGGCCTAGCGGACGATCTGAAAAAAATGTTTTTATTATATATATATATATATATATATATATATAACCTGGAATAAATATAATGAAAACTTATCGTTTATAAAAAATCATTTGTATTTTACTAAGTAAAAAAAAAAGTGTAACAAAATCCAATAACACTAAACAGACATGATCTTTTTGTATACATTTCCAGAGACTAGAATTGTTATTGATTGCCTGTCAATATTCCGATACATTTTTCACATGCATGTTTTGGGGAAGACAATAACACAAACGAGATACAGCAATGAAATTGAAGCTTCCGGCGACAATGATAAAATCTTACGGCTAATATCTGACGTTTTAGTTCAGTAAAAATCTGACGATTTCCGTTCCTCGAGGGGTATTTGTTTATCGATACGGGGTATAAATACAAAGGCGTCTGTGAATAGATTCTATGAAGGGTGTTATATTTATTGAATTCGGCATTTAATTGCATGGTCTAATTATAGTCTAGCGGAAAAATACAAGAAAGAACACTATAGGAAGAATGTATAGTCTTAAATATTCCATTACCTAACTGTTAATCCTTTACAGTAATCAACAATATATGGATACCAAAAACATAGATTTGCAGGAGATATAATGTATATACATTTCTTGTAGAAAGGAAAAAAGAAAAGTCGGAATATTATGTATCCATGAAAAATAATTAGATATATATTATTATTTTGTATCGGCATTAGTCTAGTAGGCTTACATTAGTTGACGAATAACTAAAAAAGCACTTCTTGAAAACCAAACGTCTCAGATTCCATGTAATGATGTATATCAAACTAGCCTAACGTTACATTATTTACATCAGAGACATATATATATTGAAATAAACCTGAAGAGCCTCTTTATAGGTTCATCAGGGGAACTGTTAATATACACACGGTGTGTATATTAACAGACACGTGTATATTATAATAAAAAAGGATTAAATACGTGTGTATATATATATGTAACCATATATGTAACCATGTTATATGGGGCAAAGAAGTACATTCCAACAGTGTGGACAAGTTTAGGTTGTCAAATTTTCGGAGCGATCCGCTCATGTAACCATGTTATATATATATATATAACATGGTTACTTTGTTTAACATTGTTGACCAACATTTTTTTTATAAACACACACGTGTAACATGTATGCACACACCAAATGACATATATTTGGACAGGGATCATAGTTATTTATTTATTCTAGTTCGTAATATTCATTAATAGCTTTTTAATATCCTATTCCTGCTGTAACTTCTTTCTTATTTTTCTGCACGAAAATCGTCCTAGGTAGGATTGAAAGTTTAGCCAATGAAACGATCTCAAAATTGACTAATCGCTACTTGTGCACAGGTCCGAAGTAGCCAATGGTAATCAAGAACGCACCGCCAATCGTTTCCGTGGTCTTTCTATACAATCGACCAATGAAAGCCCTCAATGTAAAATGACGTTGCATGCGAAGCTCATTTTTATTCATATCCACAATTCGTAGCGAAAATTTGTGCGGCAAATTGTAAATCGTCGTCAGTGAAGAAGGTAAGATGTGATATCCGGCCCGAATGTCCCTAGTAAAACATGGACAAGGGTTTCATTACATAGTTTTATATATGTTTACATATATGGAATAACCCACATTTGTAGAGGATATTCGGATTTGATATATAGTTGTATCTCAACGTGGAAGACGCCATTTTGGTTGTTGTCAGTATAGCGATAATGTGAATCTTTGCCAACCAGTAATTTTGGGTTTTTTCTCTCTGTGTGCACGAACATATTCCATGCTAAGTAGAAAAGAAGGAACATATGACCAGTTGCTCATTTGTTAATTGTCACCTTTCCCAACAAATTTAAAGACAACTCCTGAATTAAATGAAAACAAAAGAACTCATGGAATTCTAAATATAGATTTTGCGCGGTTCAGACTTGCTTCCTGTTTTAGTTAAAAATAGATCTTAGTTGTACAAAGTCGTTGCAGCTTGTGTAGTCCGATTTATATAACAAGATATATTGAAAGCCCATGTTGTATTATTTATCTGTATGTTAATTTTAATTTGTGACTTTCCTAAAACCTGTAATCCATAACCCGCCAAAATAGGGTCAGAAGGCGCGAATAAATGCTTCGCCGACTCTTTTTCATTTAAAGCTTAAAGTCTGTCGCATGTTTACGAATTTTGAGTTTGTCGGGTTATGTAATTACTACATATAACCAATAAATAAAATAAATATAGTACATATATCTCGACTTAAATGTAGTCGTAAAAGCATGGATTCACTGACAACAGATAATGTCTTTCTATTGTGAGGAGAGAATAATTTGATATGTCATTTATAATTTAGCTGATAAAATATTTTATCGTATTGTAGTACAAGTCTTGAACCAAAATGGCCAGAACAAAGCAGACAGCTCGAAAATCCACCGGAGGAAAGGCTCCAAGGAAACAGCTGGCAACAAAGGCAGCTAGGAAGAGTGCTCCATCCACAGGTGGTGTAAAGAAGCCTCACAGATACAGGCCTGGTACAGTGGCTCTCCGAGAAATCAGGAGGTACCAGAAGTCCACAGAATTGCTCATCAGGAAATTGCCATTCCAGAGATTGGTTAGAGAAATTGCTCAGGACTTCAAAACAGACCTCCGATTCCAGAGTGCAGCTATTGGTGCTCTCCAGGTAAAAATGCTTTTATCAGAAATATCCCTTCTCCAGTCACGCATCGTAATTGAGTTTCCCCTAGCAGGATGAATGCGCTATTTATGGCTGTTGGGTCAGTTGTTTTTGCCCAAAACATGATAATGGCAGTTATTAAATGTTGTATCCTTTAAACTGAGAATGGCTATTTTGCCACTTATGGATATATGTTAACTTTCAATTTATTACGGGGCCTTTTGAATGAGATCAATACAAGATTTAATTCCTTCCAAATTTATCGCATGATGTACTGTGTACTGAACTTGTTAATAAGGCCCCCAAATAACCCACTAAAACTTCCAGAATAACACTTGGGTGTTAGTCTTGTTTACATTTGCTCTAAACTTGTACAGTGAATAAACCCATGTAGTTCTATAACCAATATGTACAGGTTTTGAAAAGTTGCTCTGGAAATTTTCTGATGCCTCCCTGCCCAATCCAAACTTTTGTGGGCAAAATATTGCTTCTCTAGAACATCTACAATGTTCATGGGACAGACCTTGTCAAAAACATGTAATCTTGTAACCTTTGAGAAACAATGTGTAGAAATGATGTTATTTTTATCGGAATGTTAAAACAATTGCTGGATACTTTTGCCAAGTAACTCAATATTTGAAGAGTCTGGTCTTTTTTGCTTCAAACTTGGCATGTGTGAATCTTAAGCTATTTGTTACTTTTTCATTGATACCAAAAAAATGAAATGTTCACACTTTCCATGCATGCCAAATCGCCTCAATATAATGGCAACCTGTGTCCACTTGATTTATTTATGGTGATGGGAATGTTCGTTAATCAAAGCTTATATTTATTTATTTTCAAATTTTAGGAAGCAAGTGAAGCCTACCTCGTGGGATTGTTTGAAGACACCAACTTGTGTGCCATCCATGCGAAACGAGTGACAATCATGCCTAAGGACATACAGTTGGCCAGAAGAATCCGTGGTGAACGTGCTTAAAAAACTCCATCCAGTTTCATTTCATCACTCATCTCATGAAGTTAAAAACTAAATGATCAGACAATTTCTACGGATCATGCAAGTCATACTAGATGAACTACAAAATTAAGAATGTGCAACTTATTTTTTTGCAAGGACTTTAGGAAAAGATCAACAGACTAGAAAAAACATGAAATATACCTCTAGCATGGACATAAATTCATATGAACTGAATTGTGTGTAGAGTTTAAACATCTCATCAATTGCAGCAATTTTTACTTTACTGATTTTAACATTGGATTTTAACAGTTGATCAACGAAGTGAATTCTTTTAATCTGTCTATTCTTGCTCTTATCTATCAGGTTGTAGTGATCAACAAGATATTGTATTTTCAATTTTGCAAATTTTCTTGAGAAAGATATTGGCAATCAAAGCAGCAGTGCAAGATCTTGTTAATTACTATCATTGACTTTTGTGTTGTTGTAAGTGTTTTTGTATCGTTTTGGTCAACAAAATAAATGTAGTATATTTATTACCAATTTTTGTTTTACGTTTCTGATCCTGTTGTGACATCCGAAAACAGTTTTGGACCGTATGACCAAAACATTAAGCTGAATAAGGATGTTTTTAATCGAACCAGCCAGAATCTATTTTAATATAAGCATGCCTGGCCCAAAGGGTGAGTTTATGCCGTGGTGTGGCATCAACTTTTTACTTTGGCCAGTAGGATGAAGGCTAGTAAGATTGTTTCAACTTTATTTAAGATCTTCAAATACATGACCTTGACCTACATTCAAGGTCATAGGGATCAAATATGTAAACATCTTCTGAATGACCACAAAGCCCAGAGTACTCATATAAGGCCAATATAGGTACCTGGTATAAGTTTCGTCAAATGTCTTGATAACCTTTAAACAACTTCTAATTAACAAAATTGTCGAGAGCAATGATAGTTGGCCAGTAGTTACCTGGGACACTGCTTCAAATAAATGACTAGACTAGTAAGTGGCAATGCAGTGGGACCTTTTAAATGGATCTAAAAGAGATTCGCTGGGAAATGTCTGTTATGATGCACAAGATTCTTTACTCCAGTAGATCGGTTAATCAAATATTTATATAAAAAAGTATTTCATATAGATAGCAAAGCGTTTTTTCAGGTAAAATCTATTTGGTAGAGCCACTTCTTTTGAATACTCTTCTCTTATGTTCCATTTTGGTGGCAGTTATTATTTTCTTCAATATAAATTTGTCTGATCATATGTTTAAAGCAATGTCATAGGTACACAGCTATTACATACATCCACATAATCCAAACTCTGTCGTTTATCTTGAAGCCAACCATGATCATCAGATGGTGGGCTAGCTATTCAAATTGCCATGCGTCCGTAATCAATTCTTTAACAATTCTTTTTATCGCTACTTCGCGGAAAGCACTAGTGATCCATTTAAACGCTTTGTTTAATACTTGTTCATAGAACAGATTGCTCTCTCTGTCCAAAACTTTGCAGTTATCCCAATCAATCACATGGCTTTTAGCTCGCCCTGTCAAAAGGACCATGATGAACTTATGTCATACCGCAGCGTCCGTCAACGTTTCCTTTAAACCGCTACTTGTCCTGAACGGTCAAGTAGATTTTGACAAAATTTGGTCTGGAGCATCCTTAGGCCAAGGGGATTCAATTTTGTATAAGCAGTGGGTGTGGTCTCCAAGGGCTAGAAGGGCAGGGCCCAGTAGGTGATATAAAAGGTAAAACCTTTAAAATCCTTTCATGACCATTGGCATTAAGGGATTTTATCCTTATTTAGTCAAGAGCATCCTTGGGCCAAGGGGACTCAAATTTTGTATAAACGTTGGGTATGACCCCCCTAGGGACATAGGGGTGGGACTCTGTTTGAAATTTGTTCTCGCTATATCTTAAGTACTGGATGGATCTTTCTGAAATTTCATACCATGGAGTCCTATATCTTTACTTCATACCAATTATTTTAAACATATTCATATGAGCGATACAGGCCCTCTGGGCGTCTTGCTCTGTGTGGCATGGTCTGTGATTGCCGATTATTTATCTGGGATTCCGACTGCTTCCTTTCTGATCTGGTGAATTTCCTACCTTCTTGGGTTTCCAGTGTTCACCAAGGCGGAACCCAAATCGCCTTCCTGTCTCTCCAATATACAACGTGTCGCAGTTTTTGCATCCGATTTTGTATACACATTCTGCGACATATTCATTAGGTGTTATACTCTTAGGGTGTACTAGGACATAGCAAAGCGTCCTGTGGGGCTTCATAGCTGTTGCTATGCCATAACCACTTTGCTCAAGTGACCTATTCTAATCACTTTCCGTCTGTCGTGCGCAAACTTTTTACATTTTCGACTTCTTTTCTAGAACCAGTGGATAGATTTTTTTTCAAACTTGGTCAGAATCGTCCTTGGTAGATGAGGCTGCAAAATAGTGAAATTGGGATTCCTACCGCAACCCCTGGGGCCAGGGCGGGGACCCAAAGGGAAAATTAACCAATATTTCAAAAATCTTCTCCAGACTCAGGTACTACATTCATTTTCTCTGCATTGAAAGAAAAGATCAACAGGGGCTTTATTTAAATTTTAAATTTCAGGACCCCCGAGCTATCCGTACTCCCTTGGGGAGAGGTAAAGTTTACTATAGTTTATATGGGGAATTAACACTTTTGGGTATATTTTGACAACTTTCTGTAGGAAATTGCTTTTACTTGTGAGAATTATCCTTGAAAGAAAAAATGGTTTCAAATTGTAAAATAGGGATTTCTACCCCAACTCCTAGGGCCAAGGTTGGGCCCCAAAGGGAAAATTAACCAATATTTCAAAAATTTTCTCCAGACTCTGAGGTACTACAGTCATTTTCTCTGCATGAAAAGAAAGATCATCAGGTGCCTTATTAGCTCACCTGGTCCGAAATTGTCCGAAGGACCAAGGTGAGCCTATGCCATACCGTTTCGTCCGTCGTCCGTCCGTCAACAATTTCTTTAAACGACTTCTTCTTAACCACTGATTGGAATTTAACTAAATTTGACTGGAAGCATCCCTAGGTGGTGGGGATTCAAAATTGTACAAATGGTGGGGCTGAGTGGCGGGCTAAAAGGGGTCAATTTGGCTTATTGCTTTCAGCGATTTCTTCTCTGGAACTAAGAGATGGATATCAACCATATTTGACTGGAAGCATCACGCGGCGGTGGGGATTTAAAATTGTACAAATGGTGGGGCTGAGGGGTGGGCTAAAAGGGGGCAATTTTGCTTTATTGCTTTAAGCGACTTCTTCTCTGGAACCAAGAGATGGATATCAACCATATTTGACTGGAAGCATCCCTAGGTGGTGGGGATTCAAAATTGTATAAATGGTGGGGCTGACCCCCGAGGGGCGGGGCTAAAAGGTGGGCAATTTGGCTTTATTGCTTTAAGCGATTTCTTCTGGAGAACTATGTACTGGATATCAATCATATTTAATCAAAAGTATTTATGAGAGGCAGGGATTCAAAATTGTACAAATGATGGGGCTGACCCTCCAGGGGGCTGAGGGGCGGGGCCAAAAAGGGTTATTTGGCTATATTGCTTTAAGCGACATCTTCTCTGGAACTAAGAGATGGATATCAACCATATTTGACTGGAAGCATCCCTAAGTGGTGGAGATTAAAAATTGTACAAATGGTGGGGCTGACCCCCCAGGGGGCTGATGGCGGTGCCAAAACGGGGTAATAATATTGCTATAAATGACTTCTTCTGTAGAACTATGCCATGGATATCGATCATATTTGGTCGGAAGCATTCATGGGAGGCAGGGATTCAAAATTGTACAAATAATGGGACTGACCCCCTGGGCCAAGGGGTGGGGCCAAAATAAGTTTTATTACTTGGAAACGGTTGAGATCCTCATCCGATAACCATATAACAATTGCTGAGTATATAGAGAAGAATGCACATTTGCTTCCAGGATGGCCCCACCACTGGAGACATAGTCCCTGGGCCATAACTTTAAAACGGTTGAGATCCCCACCCCAAAACTATATATACAAATGCTGGGCATAAAGAGACGAATGCAGTCATGATATTAGAATAGACCCTGGTGTCTGAGCGAACCCCTAGGGACCTAGTTTCTTAGACACAGCTTGGAAACAGTTGAGATCACCACCCTATAACCATATATACAATTGCTGAGTATAAAGAGATGAATGCACATATGCTTTCAGGATGGCCTTGGGGACTACCCCATCCTTGGATACTTAACCTCAAAATGGTTAAGATCCCCACCCCAAAACTATATATACAATTGTTGCATGGCATAAAGAGACGAATGCAGTCATGATATTAGAATTGACCCCAGGGTCTGCCCCATTCTTGCAGACTTAACCCCTGGGTCATAACTTTGAAAGGGTTGAGATCCCCACCCGCAGACTATATATACAAATGCTGGGCAAAAAGAGACAAATACAGTCATGATATTAGAATTGATCCTGGGGTCTAACCAAAACCCTAGGGACCTAGTTTCTGAGCCACAGCTTGGAAACAGTTGAGATCCCCACCCCATAACCATACCTTAAAATTGCTGGGCATTAAAAATCTAATACAGATATGCTACAAGGATTGGCCTTCGGGTTCGGCATATTCCCTTGGATCTCATTTGGAGAATATTTTGCCCTGATTGCTTAGATATCCAGGTGAGTGATACAGGCCCTCTGGGCCTCTTGTTTAAATTGTAAATTTCAGGGCCATCAAGCTATCCGTTCTCCCTTGGGGAGGGGGTAAAGTTTACTATAATTTATGTAGGTAAATAACACTTTTGGGTATATTTTGACAACTTTCTGTTGGAAATTGTTTTTACTAGGTGAGAATTACCCTTTGAGGAACATGATTTTAAATTGTAAAATTGGGATTCCTACCCCAACCCAATGGGCAAAGGTTGGGCCCCAAAGGGAAAGTTAACCAATATTTCAAAAATCTTCTTCTCCAGACTCAGAGGTACTACAATCATTTCCTCTTCACGAAAAGAAAGATAATCAGGGGCTTTATTTAAATTGTAAATTTCAGGACCCTTGAGCTATTCGTTCTCCCTTGGGGAGGGGGTTAAGTTTACTATAGTTTATATAGGAAAATAACACTTTTGGGTATATTTTGACAACTTTCTGTTGGAAATAATTTTTACTTGGTGAGAATCATCCTTAGAGGGAGATGGTTTTAAATTTTAAATTGAGAGATTCCTACTACTATCAAGTCCTAACATTCAATATTTAATATTCAGTTTCAGATGCAATACTGTTTAGAGTGATGTTTGACAATAGTTAAGGAAGTATTTAAATACATTAGTGCATGTGCTACTATATACTTCATTTTTATAAAGTGTAACTTGGAACAAAAAAATACACTTCTAAAATTATGTATGCTGAAAACTTGCATCTTGGCAAATAACTCACGAGAGAATAAATAATAAATATACAACATTTGATATAGCGCCCTAAATAGCTATATTTTCTTTCTAAATATAACATATATGCGACGTGTTTACTATCACAAATATTATGCATTAAGTCATCATTTACCTTTTATAGAATCGGAGCGAGCATAACTATGTCTTATATGTTTTATTTAGAATGAAAATATCGCTTTTGAAAGTGTCGATTTTCGGCCTTTGCCCTGAAGCCTGTGCTATTGCATCACTTCATTTTTGGGGGGACTTGACGTCTTTAAATGCCAAGTCAAGAAATGTTATTTATTGTTGAAATTATGCAGTTTTAAGAACAGCAAACTGTTAAGAACGTCTCCGACGGCGGGGTTTGATTTCCCTTTTCTCTCTCTTATTTTTCGATTTCCCGATCGGACGTGAAAAGGTATGGGGTCACCTGCCCGACTGCGTGGGTTTTCTCCGGGTACTCCGGTTTCCTCCCACAGGAAGACCTATGCGCGCTAACGTCCGGACATCGATATACAGGGGTTACGCTCACTTTTGCTCTCTATACCCCTGGAATATGTCATAGCAAAATTGAAGGCTCAGTGTGCGCCTACTTGTTGATAAGACAAGAAGACAAGTTCGATCCATTAATATACATCAAAAGAATCTCGCGGTCACGTAACAGTAAAAATTGTCAGGCTTTGAAGTCGGGCGTCTCTCCTTTGTAATCTTCAAAGGACAGGTATCAGCCTAGCGATTTTTTTTTTTTTTTACATGAGACCAATCAAACAGCTATCTTCTTGCCTTGAATTTTGCCATAACATATTCCAGGGGTGTAGAGAGAGAAAGTGGGCGTAACCTCTGGATATCAAGGATGACGTCCGGGCCAAAAGATTAGTATAAGTCGTAAAAACTTGTTTCATAGTTGTTGTAAAATTGATAAACTTAATATTTATATATATATAGGTATAAGTTGACCCCACGGCCAATGGATGCAACACCAATCAATGCGTCTGCTGTCGATTAAAGCTTGCAGAACTATATTGCCTTGACAACTTTCAACTTCAACTTTACTTCTATTAACAAAATTGAAAAAGAAGTGATACCTTGCAGTCATACATCGTGCGATTAACTGTGTCGGCCCTGATCATTTATACGGAATTGGTATCGGTCGCAATGCACAAGTGAGTGGACAGAGAGTTCTTTTCTGTGACTAAGTTGCAGATCGTTTACTTTATTTTTAAAGAAATTAAAAACGAAAATAACCATTGGCTACTTTGACTACCGACAGCTGGAGCAATGCTCCGAAAAAATAGAAGCTACGGTTAAACCGAAAAACTGAAACAAAAATCATTTATACATCCGCATCAAGTCAAGCTTAGAAAATAAGAGGCCTTTTTAGCCCACCATCATCTGATGCTGGGCTATTCAAATCACCCGTGGTCCGTCGTCCGTCCGTTGTCCGTCGTCCGTCGTCCGTCCGTAAACAATTCTTGTCATCGGTATTTCTCAAGAAGTACCAGAGGGATCTTTCTCAAATTTTATATGCAGGTTCCTCTTGGTCCTTAGCTGTGCAGGGCAACTTTTGAGACTGATCGCATAACCAACATGGCCGTCGGGCAGCCATCTTGGATTTTGATAGTGAAAGTTTGTTATCGCTATTTCTCAAGAAGTACCAGAGGGATCTTTCTCAAATTTTATATGTAGGTTCC
>NW_018404550.1:283828-331327 GCF_002113885.1 Mizuhopecten yessoensis
TTAAGTACTGTACTAGTAAATATGTGAAATGACAAACTCACTTTGAAGGTTGGCTTTCATACACATCAGTATTAAGTTTAGATCAAAAGTTACCTCAAGGTGCATTTACTGTTAACATGACTCGATCAAACATATTAGAGGAAAGAAGAGAAAAGATTGAACTAACAAAGAACTAATGAAGATGGTACAAAGGTGGGCGCCAAGATCCCTCTGGGATCTCTTGTTTAGAACTCCAGCTACAACGGTCATAAACACGAATGTCTGTATTGACGCTTGGAGGTTGTTATGATCATCAAACAGCATCTTTTATTTCTGAACGTATTTCGCAAACAGTTATTCATGTTTAGCCGGATTTTTGGCGGATGAATAACTCAACAAGAAAGTAAAGGACGTTGTTTGCCTTTTCATGCAAGCACGATCACTTTAATAACGTTCGCTCAGGCTCATTGAGCTATTCTCAAATGTCAGACGGGTCAAATATTTTCACAAGAGGCCGAAAAACGCTAACATGATTGAATCGGTTCTTTTCACAAACTTCCCCTAGCATTTTCATCAAATCACTGACTTAACAACATGCTTTTAGCTTCTTTCTCAAAACCAAGTCTTCTTGACCATACATGGGGTTTCACCTGCAAAAACAGGGCGATATATAATGATCAGTACTCTGTGATCTAATGACCAATGATCACTCGGAAAATGCATTGATTTTCATTCAACTACGCACAAATACTAATTATATCAGGTACATTTGTACATAAGTTACCTGCTTCGATTTTGACCTAGACCTGGAATTCAATATGTCTGTCAGTGGCCATTTTGGATATCAGCATCTCAGGTGGTATCCATGCCATAACATTCGGAAGTAGTTTGGTTTCATGTCTGCCTGCGTGGGGTGGGGAACAACTTTGCGAAAGAATGTCTTTAGTGGTTGCCGACATCTCAGACCAGATTACCCTAGGACTCGATTTCTTTGGCAAACACGGGGCATTAATCAATCTGTCGGCGTATACTGTGGAGTAGAACGGTATATCATATCCTTTAGCACGCATCCACGATCCAAATGACGGCGCAACCCAAGTTTTCAAAGGTTGAATAAGGGATAAAACTGCAATGACCCCAGTGTCCTTTAAAATTGCACCGGTTGAATTAGTAGACTATCCTAAGGGTATAACTTTGCAGTTTAGACGTATAGGGACATAAGGGGTCTTCTTACTCATATCACTTTACGGAAAGACAGTGACAACAAGCTCGTCAAACTCTGTAATTCTATCGATGAATTAATCACCTTAAACACTGGTTGTAGTTTTGGGACTGCAATGGAGGTAAAACATGTAACTGAGAAGGACAAGGCGGCGCCTTCGTCACCGAAGGTTATGGAAGTTAAACTGGAATAGGATGGAACATTGGACGACCGACTGAAGAAGGCAAGATTGACATTTCCTACACACTTGATTGATCTATTTGATCGTTCGGCAGGACAGTTGTCTAGAGCAGGCATTGAGGGTCGCTGAACTTTTGTTGGCCTTCCGTTAAGTCTTTACTTCTATGGAGATATGGACCTGGGATTGTTTCGGGGGTAGACTCAAAGCCTATACGACAGCGGAAGAAGAGGACCCCTTTGATTTTGAGGCCGAAGAGGATGCCAATTCACCATCTGTCTTCTTCGGACAGAGATCCAGAACATGCTGTTCGGAAGAGGTCTCTACCTCAAAAGCTGTCGGACAATCTACTCGGAGTTCTCCTTCAGGCTGTTGCGAGGATGTAGGTGATTGAAGCTTCTGTTGGGGGTTCTTATATCAGAAATGCTTCTAATTTGAAACAGGGAAGAATGTTGCGAACATGCATTTGTAGAATGGCCGACCGGACTACTGTGTCGCCCGAAGGTGATGAGTCGTCATGCCTGACAATATTGAATGTAGTCTACACTTGGTGAAGCCGCTTAACGGATTATTTTGCGTACTATTAGTACACTCGCCGTTGAAACGAACATTAAAATTAACATACATATAACTTGAAGCTTTTTCCTAAAGCCAAGTTGGAATTTGAAACAATTATTAAATCAACATGGCGACCAGCAGCCATCATTGATTTTGTGAAAAGTTAGATGGTTTTGTGATAACCTTTAAAGGAATGCTTTGACAAAAACCTTTCTACATGGTTCAAGTTCTATACCATCAATTATTGATTTTGACCCATATTTATAACAAGAGGCCTTAATAGATCACCAGGTATTTTATTTTCAATTCAATACCTTCCGAGTACCAACCATACAGGTTTATCAAAGAGTACAAGAAATACAAGTTGCAAGAAGAACTGCATGTTAATCTGTTTCGGTGGGTAAGACACCAAGAATATGAGTTTCCCTGTTATGTCCTAGGGATCCGGAGGTAGTCTCCAGGGGTTGGTCTGGACAAATGGAGAAAAAGAGAGATCGTTTTTCTCTATATCCCCTAATGGGCCCCACCATTTTGCCCCCAAAATTGATTCTTCTTCCCTGAAGCATAATTCAGACCACTTAAGTCATTTCATTTGTACAAAAGGAGAACATTTTCCTCCATTTCCCCTATGAGGGCGGCCCTGCCCTTCTGCCCAAAAGGGGGTGAAGGGAGTGGGAGTGCCCAAAAAGGGGAGGGGGACAAATCCTCCGTTTATACAAAATTATATTCCCTTTGGCCAAAGATGCTATAGAACAAGTTTGGTTAAAATCCCTTCGTCAGTACAAAAGGAGAGGAATCTATTTTTTCCCTTTTATTTCCCCGAATGCCCCCTTTGTCCAAAGATGCTCTAGAACAAATTTGGTCAAAATGCTACTATTATTTGAGAAGAAGATTTTTGAAGATTTATCTATTCCCCCCCACCCCTCTGCCCCAAGAGGGGCCATACCCTCGGTTTATACAAAATTGAGAACCCTTTGGCCAATGATGCACAAGACCAAATTTGGACAAGAAGCGTTTTAAAGGAAAAAGTTGACGGACGACAGACACTGCGCCATGGCATAAGCTCACTTGGCCCTTGAGGCCAGGCGAGTTTAAATGACTGCCAGCAGAGGCAAGTGACATCCTTTTCCATGCATTTTTTTTTTATTGAATTCAGCTAAAATCCAATAACGTGTTTCCAAGGGGAGGTCTGTTTATCCACCTTATTTATTTTCCCTGTTGGGTCATGTTCCTCTGCTTCAAAATCATCATTGATACTCCAGGGGTTACGCTGACTTTCACTCTCTGCACTCNTTTTTTGGTTGGGGGGGGGGGGTCTGATCAATATATCAGACAGTCATCTCGTCTCATACAAAATGTGGCACACATATTTCAGGGGTACAGAGAACTAAAGTGAGCGTTACCCATGGAGTATCGAGGAAGCTTTGAAATGAACCACAACCTTTAATCATAGATACAACTTTGAGTCCATTTTGGCCCCGGGATACTCCATAAGTTTTGTCAAAATCTATTTATCTTTTTCAAACAAACAAGTTTTCTATACCAGACTATAGATAGGCCCTCTCCATGCCACAGCAAATTCCAAATGTAGACTTTGAGGAGCATAGCATTTTGATCAAGAAAAAATGAAATCACATTTAGCAAATGTTTTCCTTCCTTTAAGTTATACAATTTCAATGAACCAAAATTCGAAATAATATTGACAAAGAACTTCTCATACGCTTGACATAACTTTGAATTAGAGGAAAGTGTTGCAGACCCAATAATCATTTTGTTATGCAAGGTATGAAGGGGAGTTTCTTGAAGAATATTGATATAAAATATCCAAAAGTTATTATTCTTTTTAATTTTTTCTTTTTAATGAATGTAACACAGTCCTTTGCACAGAACAATGTCTTTTACTGCACAAAAACAAAGATTGTTTTATCAAGTGAAAATCATACATATTAGCTTTCTTCATAACTATTTTTTCCTGTTCTATTTGTTCTTTTTCAGTTTGTCAAGAACGGCTTGATATTCCTCTGCAGTTTTAGGATCAAACGAGATCTTTTCATCTAAGCCGTTCTCTTCACGAACAAATAAGTAAATGAATAATACTGAAATACTCAAAATAGCACTAACATGCCTATGAAAAGGTTTTTCGTCTTCACGGGAAACAATTCCCTTTTTTTTCAGGTCCCATTTCTTAGCTTTTCCTGCTGAATATTTAACTGGATTAGATTCAAGCAGTTTTTGTCTTTTCTTCAAATATTCTGGCATGGAAGGAGGCTCCTTTGATGCTTCTTGGTAGTGTACAACACATTTGTGCACACATCTGGTATTTTTTCTGCAAAACGAATTTGAAATATTACTTTGATGAATGCATGGATCATATCCAAATCTTATTCCAAGACTTCTTTATTCAAATTTCCATATCATGGTGCAAGCATACATGCCTTCACAAGCACAGAGTAAATATATATTGAAGTGAAACAAATTTCAGCCATGCACAAAATCAGTGTTTTAATATTCAAATGAAACTGGATTTATGGATTTAAAGAAATAATTCAAACCTGATATACATAAATATGTAAGGTAAACCTTGAAAACAATACCACTGTACATTTATTTTGAAAATTTAAAAACTGTAAATCAAATAAGAAATACATTCCAGCCTTGTATAAAGTGACAAACAACCTACTAAGCGTTACACTGGGAATAACTCATAAATTTAAGTAAAATAGTAAGATCCAATGTCATGGAATGGGATAGCATGGGGCCTCCTTATCAGGGAGTGGAATAGCATATTAGCCCTTAATTGGTGTGTGCTAATTAGTGATCGTGATAGTAATTGGTGCCTCTAATCAGGATACCAGATAGCACGGAGGACCCTAACCTGATAGTGGTTTAGCATGTGGTCCACTCATGTGGGAGTAAAATAGCAGGGGATGGGGGCCTCATCAATGAGTTGGATATTACAGGGGCTCCTAATCTGGGAGTGGAAGGGCACAGAAGAACTGGATACTTGAAGCATGGGAGCTACTTATCTGGGAGTGGGACAGCACAGAAGAACTGGATACTTGTAGCATGGGAGCTCCTAATCTGGGAGTGGGATAGCACAGGGTTGGGGAGGGGGCTTCTTCAGGGAGTGACATACTGCCTTCGGCCCTACCTCCATGTCTAAATGAATAGTATACTGCTTGTTATGGGCCCATATATCCTATGACAGGCTACCACACTAATAGACAACAGACCCATATAAAAGAAGTCGATAAAACGTCAGAATAATTCGGACTACTGACAGAGCTGTTACAGTTTTGCAGTGTCTGTATTGAGTTAGAGATGAGGGAAATGAGGTTTTCTCCGACACTGTTTGGTGTCATGAAGGTTTTGGGTGCAGATCACAAAATTTTTTAAGCCAAAATACCTACCTTTGATATTTTAAGTAAACAGTGATTTATTGATACAAAACCAGTCCTAAGGCCAAATAAAAATATATAGGTAGGTAGGTAGGAAAAACTTTTTTTTCCTGGTGAAGAAAATCTCCTGATTACCTCAGTGAATGTTAAAAATATATATTTTCCCTACTGCTTGACACTAGTTTTTAGAATTCCAAACTCCACTGATGATCACCATTGTTACATTCTCTTTTGCATTACTGATGCTTAAGCTTTTTGTTCTCAATTTCCACTGCCACCAGTTCAAATTAATTGAACAACAAAATAAATACATTTATATTTTCACTATATTTACAACACAAGTTTTTTAATCCATCATAAAATATACAAGTCTTCACTATTGTGAACTCAATCTTTCCACTCCAAACCTATTTCCAACTATAAACTGTAAAACTACACAGATTCACAAACTACAGCTAAAACTACTATTATTATTAACTTTCTAATTCTCACTTTTACTCTAACTTTCTAACTCTCCTCTATATCTAGACTAGACCTCTCAACTCTGTCTCCCTAACTCAACCTCTTTCCTCAAGACTTCTTAACTTAGCTCCACAACTCAACTCTCTTCTCCTTTGACTCTCAAGCTAAACTACCTTACTATCTGTCCCTTAGCAAAATCCTGCTACATTGAAATTGTTGATCCTGCTGAAATCCTGCTAAAATTGGACCCATACATGACTAGGTTCAAATGGCCATAAAAGTATCCTGCTAAATTTGACTGGGGGAGGGGTCAGTATCAGCTAACACTGACATCACACACTGGAGTCCCCCCTTCTACCTCCTAGACTACAGATGGTCACACTAATCTACAGATCATAGCCACAATTATCTATGGCTACTTAGCCACTATCTTCAAATAAAACTCTGACATACACTGACCATGAGCCAAGGCTAATCAAATTCATAGCAAATTATATGCACACTTTAAACAATTAAACAGCTAATAATTTCATAACAGTGCTAATAAGTTAACAGTCTTTTAAACCAATCTGGATAACGTTTGCTTACATGTGAATACATATGTGCCATTATCCATGTTTATTTCCGAAAAAAATAGGTTCTGTTTCCTTTGACTTAAGCAGATGCATTAGACGTCAGTTCATCCAATCAAGAGAAATTCAGTAACTTTTTTTATTCCTGAAATGGGGAATAGTAATATGAAATCAAAACTCAAAACTCTTTCATACTTTCAGAACAAAAAAGGCATCATTCTTTCAATATAAACCAATAAATGAGGTACAGTTGTGCATAAAATAAGATTAATTCTGACGTCTAACTCTTTTAAAAGTGACAAATTGTATAGATATCTAAGAGGGGCTGCCTTTAAGAAAGCTATATTACGAAATAAGTACAACCGAATCAAAACAGCTGCTAACTGGGAAGCCTACAGAAAGCAAAGACATTATGAAAAGAAACTCTGTAGACAGTCTGTAAGGCTCTATTTTCAAGAACGATGTGGTGGAGGTCCAGCCTCTAAAGATTTTGGCCTACAGTTAAGCCCTTTTTATCTAACAAATGTTTTAATGACCAGAAAATTATTTTAGAAGAAAACGAATGCATTGTATCCCGACAGAGTGAAGTGTGTGATGTTTTTAATGATTTTTTCTCTACAGTTACTGATGATATTGGTAAAGCTACCTGAGTGGCAGAAAACAGCAGGTCAGACTGGGGCCAGAGACCAGCAAATGGGCTGATGTAAAGAAGGGGGTCCCCCAGGGTTCTAATGTAGGACCTCTAATTTTTTATATTTTTATGAATGATATTTTTACCTTTGTAGACAAATGTATTTTATATAATTAAGCAGATGACAACACGCTCTCCAAGATTTGTGACAATTATTTAGATTTGAAAGATTGTTTAGAAACAGATAGCAAAGTTCTTATAGAATGGTTTAATTTGAATGGTATGAAGGCCAATCCAGAGAAATTCCAGGCAATATGTTTTGGCAAAAAGACTAGTAACTCTATCAAATCTTTTAATATTGAAAGCCTTGAGATTATGTGTGAAGACAGTGTGAAACTTTTAGGTGTGGATATTGACTTTCTTCTTAAATTTGATGTGCATATATCTCACCTTTGTAGAAATGCTGCTAAACAACTTGCTGTTTTAAAAAGACTGGGTAACAATTTTACAAAGAAAGGAAAAATAACCATTTTTAAGTCATTTATTCTATCAAATTGTAACTACCTATTGTCCACTTGCCTGACACTTTTGTACATTGACAAATACTAGGAAAATGAAACGAGCACTTTGTTTTATTGAATATTATTATGTTTCCCTAGTATTGATATTCTAAGAAGACACAGACTTGATTTTTTACCAGTAAAACGTATGAAAGATATGGCCTCTGAGGTTTTTAAATTTTAAATGATATTTCTCCATCAATTTTACAAAATCTTAAAGACAAGATAACCTGGTAAAGATCCCAAAGGTGAACACCTCCACACATGGTAAGAGATTTTCCGTTTTACTGCTTCCCAGGTGTGGAACAGCTTACCAAATTAACTTCAATTAGCAGGTAGATGAAAACTATAAGTCATTTCGTAGGCTGCTTCACACCTGGGACACTAAGGTCTGCTCATGTGCTATCTGCACACACCATATAGTGTGAGTTGCCCCCCTTTGGAATCAACCTACATGTATACTACACGTGCTTCAACTCTTTAACTTTCACTGTTGGTTTTGTTATGTAATTTACTGATATACATCAGTACTATACAGCCTGTGATATTTATTTTAGACTTGAGCTCCATTATTCAAAAATATCATTACTTTTTACAATATCATAATTATAGCTCTCTGTTTCAATCTATGACTTCATTGTCTCTTTTTAATTTACACTAGTGTATTAGTGTATATCCTATAAATTTTTACACTTTTCTACATTTGCATATATGTACATTACACTATGATAGTGTCTTAACTTGTCTTTTGCAACACTTGTGTGACATACAAGTGTCCACTATTAAATTACTTCTTTTAAAATTTCTAAATTTTTATTTTGCATAAACTGTGATTGCATATGTACTACTATATATTTGTAGCATATCTAAATTGAATTGTTGTCTTGTTTATATGTATATATCCATAAGTACTGTGATCCTTGTTAAATTTTATACATGTTTTGTCGCAAGAATAGTACTGCAGTGCTAATGTTATTATGTTAAATGTATATGCGAAGTTAAATAAAGCTTCTTGACTCTTGTATCATCTCCATTGCTTATAGTGCAATATACAGAATTAATTCATGATCACTATAGTAACCACATGATTTTGCATTGGACATTATTTATTTCATATGCCAAATTGGCAAATAGTTTTTCTTATTTTTTTGAACTGACCATTTCTGAGAGAGTGATAAAATCAGCAACAAACTGTTTGAAACCACCATCCTTGTACATTTTCAGTGACGCTTAATTATTAATTTTAAGTTTATTGAGTTACCATGTTTTAATAACAAAATTTGTATGTTCATCTGTCTGCAATCCCAGGTAAATTTAAAAACAAGTTACTCATAGTATTTATTTAGATAATTATCCTATGATAAACACAAAAGGTTCAGAACAGTAGATCATTATACACCCACAACAAAGTAAGAGGGGATTATAATGGAAACAGCTTGTCCATCTATCTGTGAATAAAATACGGTCAGGGCAAGGACAATCAGTACAGGCAGCAAATTACATATATTGGAAATAGTTTTGAGTTAAAAGAGTTCCTGATAAAATTTCTTCTCCAAACTAGCATTAAATTTTGAAAAACTAGGTATCAGAAATTGACAAATAATAGTGCTAATAAAGCTGAAATAAACTTTAATAGAAATAATAATATCCATTAGCAATAATAACATAAAATGTACCGACCCCAGGGTGTTTTTACTTATTGCATTTATGATTATGTTAATATCTTATTTTGATCCTAATGGGTTAAGAACATTTATTGTTTATTTAACCATATTTCCCGATTCACTAAATTGTTCCTGAAAACAGTATCTATTTATTTACCCAAATGGAAGATACGAGGGTTTGTGCACAACCTGGCAAATGGATACTAGTGGATACTATGAAGCAACCTAACATTGTATACCAGTGTCAGATAATAACGTGTCTGGCTTGGTTTCCTGTTGCTTCAATACATTTCATTTAACCACAGTTACTATCCGCGTATTACTGATAATATTATGGGTGTATTGACAGACGAGGCTAGTAAAAACTGCATGTTTATCATGTTATTTGTCATTGAAATGTCTGGTGTTAGCCCGTTACCTGTACGATAAGCTTATAAGTTATGCAACACTAGCATGTAATGCAATATCGTCACACGAATAATTTACGGAGAGTACCTACACAATTTAAATTTCAGCTGTAATAATCACCTGATAATGTTGTTAACACACTGTTGAGGACTCTGAAAGCATCGAATAAGGAGCTGGGAATTCATGTTGCCTTACGCAACTCTGTGGATCTACGTGCTTTACAAGCATCCACAAAATTGTACTGCTTACAAGCGTTCGAGGGGGAATGATTTTGTCAGGCGCACTTGTTTCGGGTGAGCCGACGAACACCATAAATCCGAAAATCGAAAGTTTCATTTAAGGATCCTCGTCCCTTTGCCTAAAAATGTAACGAGGCATTTTTGATTTTTTTTTTAATGGAACAAAATGAAACAAAATACATTTTATTTGATGCAACAATGGTTTATTAAAAAAATAACACATAAAAAATAATAACAATGTCAATATTGATGAACAAAACACAAAAAACTGAGTGATTTTTTAATAATAATACGGAAACAAACAAAAATCCCCGTTACTTGAATCAATAAAATTCCGAGTGCCAATGTAACACGTTTAGGACAACGAAAAGAAAATATAGGTGACAACAAATAAATATCTTGCGACTTACTTACTATACAAAAAATTATAAAGATACAAAAAAACTAAACAAAAAAGAGAGACAACTCTACATTTGTACCAATAATAATTCTAGATCCCCAAAAGTCATATATATAATTAACAACATACAATATAGCACTTTTTATATACGAATATAATACAGTAGGCATTACCAACCAATAAAATTACTTCAAATGTAATAACTAATATAAAACAAAATTGCACATTGTGTATGAATAACATTATAACAAACAATGTTTACATATACTGTGTCATAGCAAAAATGTCACAATGAACAACAATAACAAAGTTTCACATACAATACACAACAATAATAAATTTCTACATAATGTACAAATAACATACTATGTTGTGATATAAAAAAAATCACACTATACAACAATAATAAACTTTTACATTCGGAAAAAAAACAATAGTAAACTTTCACATTATGTACACATAACAACATACCATATTGTGATATAAAAAATATCACACTATATAGCAATAATAAACTTCGTCATTATTTAAGCATTGAACTGTTTTTGTATGATATTTATGATCTATTTGAATGACACAGCTTTGCAAGCAAACAAATCATAATGCGCTATCCAATACTTACATTTACGTTTTCTCTGCCTCTTATCAGCGACGTATATACTGTCCCTGCTCTTATGTTCTTTTTTTAACTTATAATTTATATTTAAATTTTAAAATGCCCGCCTTATCGACAGTCCACCAAATTTCGTTCAATAGTTTGAACAGCGAGTTTATCGCGTGCTGATTGGCAAACAAAGTAGTACTTTTAAATTTTAACAAACACTTCAATGTTATTCCACAATTCAGTATAAATACAATTGCGTATGATATGTCTATAGGGTGATTTAAGTTTATCAATAGAACTCTGAGCTGAAAGATAGATTTGAAATTGTTTCGATTTTTCTCCGGGACAAATTTAGCACATGTATAAATACAGAGGACACCGTAAATCCGACCTTGCCCTCCACGAGGGAGTTATTTTGGAAGTTAATTCGAACTTTTCTCTTTGCTCATTTTGTGAAGAATCCAGACGTGAATTTATTTGTTGATTGTATGGGAATCTGACTACAGTCTGTAGATTCTATAACAGCCTCGTTATTTGACATGTTGTCAGAAACTGAGGAAACAGTGGCTGCGGGACGAGTGAAACTGATATTGATATTGATACTGAGATTGGAAAAGATGTCGTAAGGTGGTGGTTTGCTGTGACGACTGTGATGAGCTTTTATTTATTTTAGTGTGTGAAATTTGTTTTACTGCGCCAAGATCATAAGGTGGTGGTAACCTTCGATATGTAATTGCAATTGAACGTCTTTTATTGAAAATTATAAACTTGATTGCCTGTGATAAACATTTTCTGACTTCCGCGAGTGCAGGACCTTCAGCTGGGTGTATAGTTACTGCGACCTTTTACTTATCTCCTGACCTTTGGTTTGGGTACCTTTTAGATTAGAACTGTTTTATATTTGTGTCCGTGCTTTTAGCTGCTTTTAGTCGTTTTATAGACATTTTTAAAAGATTTCTTATGTGTGAACAAAGGCATTTTTCCCGCGTCGTGTCTGCCATATTCCAAGATGGCAGCCTCAATGTTGTCAACAAGATCAGGAAGAACTCGGAGACCTCCAAATATTTTCTCGCCGGCTATCACACATTCTGCTGGTTTTAAACTGAATAAATAAACTGTAATGAAGAAAAAATTCAAATCAAGTAGAAAGGAAAACGATTGCGAGGTCAAAACAACAGGTGGAGGTATCGTGATAAATTATTCGACAGCTGCCTACGAGTTTTTCAGAGTGCAGATGGAGAAAACGTTCACTGGAAAGGCTGAACTCTCATTGCATAAAGAGGACTCGTGTAATGATGAGTGATTATGTGTTAGGAAACTTTGACAAGTATCGGTCTCGGACTCGTATGACTCGTCCAGAAAAGCATACACCATAAATCTCTACCATACTAGCTCCTCAACACTAGTAAACGGCGGTGATCTCAACCTGTTTGTCATTCACTTTCGCAACATTAGTGATGTCATTTCGGACAACTCGTTTAGAAACATGAATATCATGATCGCTGAAAAGTGTATGGAGGCCCTGAATGAACTTTCAAATAAAGACCCTTCCAACAAAAAACAACAACAACAGCCCCTACACCATTCAGGTCACACAACTCTACAAAACCTGGAGTCGTAAACTATTCAAACCTGAATAGTGATCGCGAGCCCGAAAGGGGCATTACTGACACACCAAAACGTGCGATCTTGCCAGCGGCGTCGTCAAACAAGGCGAGCTCTCCAAATAATGGCAGGGGTCGCGAACGTTTCTGAAAATGAATGTGTTATTGTAGGCGACAAAACCTCTCCTTCGATAAGTGTCTTACTTCTCGCCCCAAAACAAAAAGTGTGGTTTCCCAAAAACGCGTTGAACAGAATGCCGGCCCTTGTGGTAAGAAACCCTCAACAAAAGAAAACACAACTGTTGTTCCAGTCAGTAACCCTGCTCCGAACATTGATACCCACTCTAAGAGTGCGACACAATCTACTGTACAGTCGGGTCCTGCCACTACTACTGGAAACCGTGTACTTTTTACCGGGAACAACGGCCCCCAACTAACTCCGTGTGATAATGATACTAGTGTTGATCTTAGTCTCGCTCTGAATCCGTCTATGTCTGCTGGTCCATCGGTCTCTACATCTGAACCATCAAAGGCTAAAACAACAAAATATCGCAAAACTCCATCCAATCCTACAAACTCTGACATCCAGGAGACCCCCATATCCAGCAGACTCTACATCACAAAGTCAAAGTAAGGACTTGCGACTCTTAAGGCAACAAGAACTGAAACTAAGAAAATCGGAAGACAACCTCAAAAAGGAAAGGTTGCTACTCAGTGACGAAATAAAAACCTCGTCGAGGCTTCAGGCACACGTAATTCAACTGGAGGGGAAAATCAACAGTCTCGAAGACACAAATCGGTTATTAAGAATGAAAATTGTTACTCATATACCCAGCGATAACTCAACTGATCAAAATCATCTAAAATCTTCTATCAAGGACCCTCCTAGTTCATCCTGTTCATGTGACGGGTAAACGCCAGTCAACTAAAACAACTAGAGGATGCAGTTAATAACCTGAGACTTCAAAGTATACAGGACCAAATTACCTCCATAGAGGAAAAAAGAACAGTCACCAGACGACTACACGAGGCAGAACTAGATCACCTTCACGCGAGGATCGGGAAATTAGATCAACTATACAAATCTCAACCACCGCTTCCTCCGCTCATTCCTCACCCATTCAACCTCTTCCGGAATGTTCCTCCCCCTCCGACATACTATCAGGGGACTCCGTTTGTCAAATCTAGCCAGAAGCCATCTACTACTGAGAGAGGTAAGACTTTTCATAAAAAGAACGCGTATACTAAACCAGACTTTCAGGACGCAGTTATAGATATTGTCAACGAAATCATGAAGGATGTGAGAAGCCAGGGAAACATGTTAGAACCTGTGACAATCGAACAATGACTGGAAGCTACTACAGTTCCAAAGTCCGTTGTCGATTCCGAACACCCCACTTGCATCGTTGAGGACGAAACAAAGATCGATGATCAACAGAATAGACAGTACCAAACTCTTCTAAGTACACCGCCTAATAACACAGACACCATACCGGATAACTCGAACTGGTCCGGAATCGTGGGAACTCCTCACCTCAGTCTTTTTGGACCTCATGGAACGACCGCCAATATAATGAACCGGGGCAGACTGAACATAATATCGTACAACTGCAAAAACTTTAACAACGCTGTGGATTGTATAGAGGACTTGGGGAAACAGGCCGAAATAATTTGTCTACAAGAGCACTGGTTGTTTCATCATGAGCTACACAAGCTGGGAGATTTAAAGGAGAACTTTTGTTGATCAGGAAAATCAGTTGAAGTTAACGGTGATCAACGGCCTCTGATAATTGTGTGCGCGTACATGCCATGTAGGAATTCAAAATCGTCGGAGTCCGAGTATGAGGACTGGCTACTTATTCTAGAGGAGATAACCCGAAAGTACGTCTCGTCGCATGACATAATTATCGCGGCTGACATGAACTGTGATATCATTAAGTCTCCACGCGGCGGCAAATTGGGACACTTCATGACAGACTGTGGCTTCCAAACGGATTGCACGGATGTCACCTTTGAACATGCTAATGGCAAGAATACCTCGACGATAGACTACATCATGGTTCACCAAACCTATCTGATGGAAAGGGACCTCCCATCTATCACGAGGACCGACAACCTTTCCAACAACACTTCAGATCATCATCTTATCAAGGCCGAGTTTGACTACAAACTAACAACACGCCAAGCCAAGTCACAACCAAAATCAGTCTACAAGAAGATAAACTGGGAGAAAGTGGATAAGTTCAAGTACGAATGTATATTCGCAGAAAATCTTGAGGAGATCGACTGGGGAAATCCCTCCATGGATATCATCACAAAGCAAGTGATCGACATCATTAAAGATGCTTCGGACAGAGTTACACCAAAAACTAGTAAGGTAAACAGAGGGAAGAGACATGTCTGGAATACTGAGATTGTGACATCTACCAAGGCTAATAAAACGGCGCTGAAACAGTGGAAGGACAACGAAAAACCGACAAACGGTCCTATTGCAGAATAAAGGCGATTCGCTAAGAAAGAACTCCGCAGGCATAGAAGAATCGAGATAGCTCAGAGAAGGGATAAATTCATAAAGGATGTAATGGAAGCAAACAGAGGAGATAAGAAGACCCTTCACCGGCTTATCAACAGGGTGAAAACCACACCAACCAGCACGATCTCCGAGCTTAAGGTGGGAGACAAGCTATACTCTAACCCGGCAGACATTCTACATGGCTGGAAGGAACACTTTACAGGCCTAATGATCCCATCGCCACCATCTGACCCTATCCTGGAAAGAGAAATGGTTCAAACTGAATTTGACATTGACACCATCAGGGCTTTATCACAAGACCAGTATCTGACGGCTGCAGAGATGATTGTTCCACGAAATGTAGAGGAGGCCATAGGCAAACTGAACACCAACAAAGCGGCGGACATCTTTCACCTAACTGCGGAGTATCTCAAGTTTGGCGGTGTTAAACTTTCCGATGTTCTTACTACTCTCTTCAATCTATTTCTGTACCATGGGAAAGTTCCCGACTGCTTGAAACTGGGGCAACTTGCTCAGATCTTCAAGAAGAAAGGTGAAAAGAAAGACTCCAAGAACTACAGAGGCATAACAGTGTTACCGGTTATCCTCAAAACATTAGAAACGGTGATATGAGCCAGTGTCCAGACTGTGATTGCAGATCACCAGAGCCCACTCCAGCGAGTATTCACTAAAGGAATATCGCCACTGCGCAGCGGTTTGATCTTACGCGAAGTTATCAATATCAACAAATCCACGCCGAAATGAAATTGGACGAAATTCAGCAGCATCTTGACCATGACACCGTTTTAGACCAGAGTGTTATTTTGGATTCCTCGAATGTGCTGGACGCAAAAAAAGGGAACGATCCACGTCGTTGAGTTTATCACCAGGAGACTTTGTTTCGCGCTCCATCGGCGCAGATCCGAACTAGTATCGCAGCTACCAACTAATAAGAAAGGGGTACTCTCAACGTAGAAAAGTATCATCTAACATGTCATGGAATTGTGTCCTGAAAGAAATGAGTGGTATGGTAATATTTCCATGACGATGTGTTATAGATGTACTGTATATAGTAAAGGTACAACTAACTCTTTAATTCTATGATTTTATCGTGATGACAACGAGCCATGGATACGCTTATAAACTTTTAACTACTATCGCTTGTATAATCGCCCAATGTATATACCCTGCACGCTTGCTGCCATTATTCACAACAGACTGCATGAACTGTATATATGTAACCCGAGCGTGTCTTGCTGTATAGCGTGCAATCGGTAGTACACCCAGCGGACGGTCCTGTAGTGTTAATAAACTTTTAATAGCTTTTGACGTGCTCGAATACCATATAGTGAAAATTCACCTGCAGACATCCCACTGAAGTTCCCAGGGTGCTCCAAGACTCGAGGGAAATTCTATCAACAGAACAGAACATAACATATAGCGTTTGAAGTGAGTGATCTTGCGACGGAGCACAGGGTTTCATTAAAAATGTCTGAAATGTTTATGTGTGCTGTGACTCATATCAGTAGGTCTGTAACATATGTATCAGTAGGTCTATAACATATGTGTATTTCAGACATTTGTAACGAACCCCTGTTGATCAGTGTAGTGTAACAGACGATATTTTTGATAAATTGCATGCCAGCGTTAAAATTGTTCCCATTGCCGGCATTGGTGATTTCAACCGATGTGCATTTTGTACGATATTGCAGACCTTGGTCTTGTTTTTGTTGTAATAAAAGTATTTTTTTATATCATTTTTTATTTTGCACATAAATTTACAATGACATTGTCAAATCTCACAATGTAGCGATATTTCAGCAGCCGTCATGTTTATTTACATTGGATATTGTAGTTCCGGTCTGTGTTGTATTAATACGCTAAGAAGTATGTCTTGACCTGCATGGTAATTAAGTCCCATCAACGACACAGCTTTCAAAGAGGCTATATAGTGACAATGCCATGCAAATGTAAATATATACAGATAACAACATATATTGTGGTTTAACAAATATCACACTTCACAACAATAATACACTTTTACATTATGTACAAATAACAACATACGATATTGTGGTATACAAATATCACATTGTAAAAATAACATTGTTGTATTTAATATAAAAAAAATGAACTTGAAATATAGGGCTATTGGGCATATACATGTAGTAACAAATATAGAATATAATCCTGACTAGTGTGATGTATAAAATACTTCCCAGGACAAAATGTCTTTCCTGTTGGATATTGCACAACCGTAGCCTAGTACCGCATTCCTTACAACCTTTCTGGTCCAGGTATTCAGATAACATCGTCTACCCTGCGGCCAGGTAAAAAAGTTATTGGCGTATTCGTGATCACTAGTGCTGGAGGGATCCTCATCGGACGTCGGCTCATCAGTAAAATTGTCAGTAAGCTAAGTAAGGGCATCAGTAGCCAGCGTCTCTTCAATGTGTGAACGAGTGTCTTCTTCTTCTTCCTTCTTGGGTCTGGACTTGGTCCGCCCAAGTACGGGAGTAGACTCCTTTAACAGGAGTGTAAAACGTCCCGGAACTGTGCGCTATGTACAATTTGGAATGGGCTTATTTATATATAAAAATAAGGTATTCTCATATAATATGAGTAAATAACATAATAAAATAAAAACAGTGAAGATTAACAACATTTTAGCATATATACAATTTGTACAGTGGCCTTATGGTCTAGTATTGTGATTTGAACCCTTCATATGTTAAAGTGGAGATGCACCTTTTGAAGGATTCAAGGGAAGAAGTCATGCACACAGATTCGGGTAAGGTATTCCAGTCTGTTATTGTTTTGGGATTGAAAGAATTTTTATAAAAATCTGTAGAAGTAGAAATTTGTTTAAATTTGTCTTTACCTTTAGTGCGACTGTCTGATTTGACTAAAGTCTGGCGTTAGTTCTTCTGTTTTGTAAACTGTCCCAGTTTAAGGATTGTATTATATTAGTAACTGCACCAGGGGTACGATCTGTATAATCATTACATACATATCTAGCTGCCTTCCGCTGTATCTGCTCAACCTGCGTGATTTAATGTTTTTTGCATGGATCCCAAACAGGTGAGGAGTATTCCACGACTGGACGCACAAGTGATGTGTACGTAAGGTTTGTAACCTTACGTGTACAGTTTTTTAAATTTCTTCGCAAAAAGCCAAGAGTTTTATTGGCTTTGCATGTAACGTTATTGATGTGTGGTCCCCAATCAAGATCATTACTAATGGTTACTCCTAGATATTTACTTTCTTTTACAGACTCTAAAATATGGTTATGTAGTTTATAATCAAAAGAAATTGGTTTAGTTTTTTAGATACATGGATGACATAACATTTTTCCGGATTGAAATTCATTTTTCCAATCTTTTCCCCATTGTTCAATGTTAGATAAATCATTTTGGAGTGATGTTCCATCTGATTGGTTATTGATATCTCTATACAATAGACAATCGTCTGCAAAAAGCCGAACTTTACAGTTAACATGGTCTGGTAGGTCGTTTATAAAAAAGTAAAAATAACGTTGGGCCTAAAACTGTTCCCTGAGGGATCCCGAGTCAACAGCTAATTTAGATGATTTCACACCATTTAAAATAATTTGCTGTTGTCTATTAGCTTAATGTTATCCATTTTAAATTCTGGTTTCTTATACCATAATAATTTAATTTATGAGGTAACCTTTGGAAGGGGCCTTATCGAACGCTTTAGAGAAATCTAAAAGAATAATATCAATCTGGTTACCACCAGCAAAAGATTTAGCTAGATCTTGAATGCTGATTATAAGTTGAGATTCACATGATCTTTTACTCCTTAAACCGTACTGACTGTCATGAAGTATGTTATTCTGACTTAGGTGTTTCCTTATGTTGCTTGTTAATACATGTTCTAAAATTTTACAGCATATTGCAGTAAGTGATACCGGTCTGTAATTCACAGCGTTGTGTTTATCACCTTTTTTAAAGATAGGTACGACGTTGGCCTGTTTCCAATCATTAGGAATCCTACCGGAATCTATAGATTTTGGCAAAAAATATGTCAAAATGGTAACAATTCAACAGACAAGTTATTAAGGTAGTAAGCTGGTATATTGTCTGGGCCTGTGGCTTTATGAGGATTTAAGCTTTTTTGTAATTTAATTATACCATTGCTGGCGACATTTATTGCGGGCATGGTTGGAAATGGGCTATGACCTTTATTCGGCATTTGGGATGTATCTTCACAAGTAAAGGCACTCTTAAATTGTTCGTTAAGAATATTAGCTTGAGTATTAGGTTCGCTGTACAAGAAACCATCTTTACCTCTTAGTGGTGAAACTTCTGAACATTCAGTTTTTTTGCTTTTAATATATTGCCAGAAGGACTTTGAGCATGTCCTATTTCTCTTTGAGCTGTGTCACTTTGTTTCGTCGCATAGTCGTGGTCTAGTAGTTGATATTGGACATCGTTGTTGTTATTTTTGTCATTAAATGCGTTTAGTGTACGACGTTGACGGCCGATTTTACGTCGGGCTTGCATGTCGGCCATCACTGCCACGACGTTGTTTACATCGTTACGACAGCTTTTTTTGCCCACACTTTCGCGATTGGAGATTTTCAACGCAAGGGACACAACTCTGTAGTCAAAACGTTATTCAAACGAAATCTATTCAAGGGAAGATAACAACATTGTCGAAATGGTAATCAAGGGCAGGTGACTCTAACACTGAAAAACGACTGTGGAATTATTTAGTGTTTTGCTCTGTCTGGGACGTGGATCCTTAACGTCGGTACATGGTAAAACAGTACAACATAAGCTCTAATGAGCTATCAAAACCGACACATAAAAGACATGCACAGTTACATAACAAAACATATTATACATATTGTTAGTTAAAAACTAAAGGATTGGAAGGCAAACGGTACGTACACGACATTTTTTTCTTCAAGTTACAAAAAGTCATAATTTCTTGATGCTTACATTCATTGTCATACTTTTGCTGACACATTGGATATAAGTAGCATTACAAACGACTTTCTAACTTCGGTTCAGTCAACAAATTATGTTTAGATTTACTCTGGTGTCCCGAAAATACACTTTCGGTCAACGTTTTTGCCTTAGTTTTTTGCGCATGTAATACAATATACAGGGACCCAAAAAAGGGCCTTATAGACAATCATCCTTTGCTCGTTTCAAACTGTTACTGTAACTATCCCATTTTAACACAAAAAAAGGGTAATTGTCAGTCAATGTGTAATGTTCGTGTTATGTCACATGCATGTGTAGATTCTTAGAAAATAGAAGAAAAAGTACTTCAGTAGTATGAAACAATCTCTTTTACTGAAATGATTGTATTCACCATATGTTAATGCTTGTTGTATATATGCGACCTGTTGTTACACAGTGAGTGAGGGTGGCACGATTTAACCCAAAACACACAAAACACCTAAAAACATATATGATATACTGAAATCTGAAAAGCAGTTCACCTCTTTGATGTAATCTGCCGTGAGGTAACACTCCCAGCAGTAATGCAAATCTTAATTTATTTTTATTACATACAGTGACATAGTAAAGTAGTGATTGATGTATAACCAATATTTAAAGAATTCAGAAAGTTTGGCATTTTGCCAAACATTTTAAGTAATAACAATGTAAATCACCATTTTAGAAAGTGAATGTCACATCTGAACATTCGTAGAGTGGTCCTCCTATGATGGAAATCTTTGTGTTTATATCCTACTCGGTACAAGTGTGCTGATGTACCTCAACTGTATTCAGTTTTCAACATCGTAGCCTCGGTTTAATAGGCGAAAAATATAAAGTTACCATAACCCAGATAACCATAACCCAGATAACCATAACCCAGATAACCATACCCCGATAACCCAGATAACCATAACCCAGATAACCATAACCCAGATAACCATAACACACCTAAAGGGATATCGAGCTTCTGACAATTTTGAATTTGCACTGTTGAATCCAACGCTGTTGTGGTTTTCTGGCTAAAACGAGTTATCTCGCTTCTCCTATAATCGCATAGGCACCACAACTATCTCCCCTCCACCTTTTGCTGTGGTGTTGAGAATTTTCCCTTAGCGGGGAAGGTTATGAGCACAGGAAATTCGGTAAAAAAATAATAATAACAGTATAACAAAAGAAACCCTATGATATGCTTAAAAGATCATCTCATAGTATTTTTCTGAATTATTATTTTTTTGCAGAATTTCATACTCCTGTGGTTAGGGGTCCTCCCACAGACCGAATCTAGCAAAGGTCTTTATCGTTATTGGTACTTACTTCTATGGCGGTTAGTATGAACTGGTGCCAAAATAATATGACTGCACGAGATGGGTTTTTTCGCGTCCATAAGCGTCTTCCCCAGTATGGTGTCACTTAAGAGCAGCCTTAACTAGCTTCATCATCTTTGGTTGGTTAGTTTACGTTTTTATCGTCGCCGTTCACAGACTTGAGTTTGTGTTCAGTAGACACGAGGGGGTAAGCGGCCTTTACTCTCCCTGTTGGTGATTCTCAAGTCGTGTTCCTGCCAGCTGGAAAGTTCCGAGGCCAGACATCTCCCTTGGGCCTTTTATGTGTGTTCCTCAGCTTTAGTCTACAGATCTGCGGTACCACTAGGAGCTCCATCATCGGGGGTCTATCTGTCCTAGACTATGTTATAATCAGAACAAGGACTTTCAACTCACATTATCTGTATCTTTATGATGTTTTTGTCTTTAACTGCTTCATCAATTTTGTCTCAAGACCCATGGAGGTTTAATCACAAATAAACCATAAACACTACCTTTAATAATAGAAAATACACATGTATTGCTAAGGCTAGATTTTTGACATAAAAAATCAGCGCATTATATAACAGCTGTTTGGAAAATGTAGAAAAAGTAATACATTTTAAGCCTTAAACTCCTTATCTAAAAATTAGATTTGATAATATTTTCCAACAACTGACATATTTTTGGAGAGGTCACATGTCACATGTGTTAAAAAAAATAGCGCCGGGGAATCAAAATTAGCTCTGACTGACTGGTATGTTCTTTATCGGCATCCCATGCCCAAAGATTTTATAGAACTGTAGTTTTAACCTTTCATTGCCATAGCCTCTGGTGAGTGCGTGGTATTACTACACATGGGGTGGGGGGTGGGGGGTGGGGGTCTTCGGTGGTTTCCTCCAGGTTTTACTTTCTAGCGCCTAGGAAGTGACGTGCTTTCTCTACAAATGTGCGTTGACCACATCTTTAATCACCCGTTTAGTCGAAGCCATTTCGATCAACTATATGGACATATACACAAAATCGTCCCGCAGGGCTGGCGAGCCATTTCGTGCTTCCTCCTTTTTCATCACAGTCTTTACGTACCAACAAGACACCAGGTTAGAAGACGCTTAGAACGTTTTGACCATTTCCAGACAATTTCGTGTTCTTAAGCGTTTCAAGTTTTCAAGTTAAGCATGCTCGAATTTGTGATTGCCTACTATATGTACATTCTATTTATAACTAATGACTCCCTAAGAATGATACAACGACGCTCAGATTATTTTTTATTTCTGTTGATAATGCATATTATCTGTGTATATGTCCATAGTTGAGAACAAAGAGTACTAATGTTATCTAAAGTACAGTCCGTTATTGAATTTCAGTATTTTGGAAGATGTTTCCATAAAATCTTTGTGGGTTAAACTCTTGTAATTGATAAACACAAAGGAAGACGTTTATTCGAAACACGACCAATGGTAAACGTATCTTTTCCTCAACTCCACACGCCGTAGTCAACAGAAACGTACTGGGATTCACACACTGCTTGTCTTCACAGTGCTTCCCCTAGATATTCCTGAACGTTGAGAATCTTCACTTCATTCTTGTGTGTTACACCTTAAGAATTAACAGCACTGCACCGAATCCGGGTCACATACAGTGACCTTTTAGTTTAGTCAATAGTTGATTATAATCAGACTGAGGATACTGATAGATTCGAAATAACTCGTTGTCATCTGTATATATTTGGAAAAGAAGAAATGTGCACAAAATTAAAGTGAAAAAAATCAATCGAAAACAATTAAAGGGGAATGCTGTATAATTATCCTTACTGCATATGGTTTCCATGGCTACATGCGCAGGGTGAATCCATCAGAGGAACTGTTATTTGTGGTGTCAGGAAATTGCATGATAATTGAAAAGCTTGAGGCTACAGAGATGTACCAGTCATAGAAACTGTATAAGATGAGTCTCCGCTGCCTCGTAGCACTCACTAATCCAAGTAAGGAAATATGCCATTTAGGTGTAAAAAGGATATACATTTCATAGGGTTTGGCAACGTACGGAGAGCTTGTTCAAGTGGGATGTTTCTGTGACAGAGAAAAACACTCGGGGTATTATAAAGCGATAAAAAGGCAGTAATTGCGGAGTGCGTTGCATTGAATCTGTACATTATTTTTGGTAGTTAAAGAACGGTCTCGATATGTTTATATTGAAATTAATAAAGCAGTAAGGTTTGGTTTGTGTATTTTATCTGTGTGTATAAGCTCTATGATTTATTGGTGTGCGACGTTAAAATAAAAAAAAAATCTCGTTATGTTACATTATGGAGGAAAGGAAAACATTTCTATGGTTGATTTGTTGGTAAATTAGCTTCACTAATTGCAGATTGTCCCTCACATGATTGTGGTTTGAAACGTAAATTTCTTTATCCGCTCATCTTTTACTTTAAGAATGATGCCATTAACACTTGAATGATCCAGCCTACGACACTGTCGTGGCTCATGTATCCAATAAGATTATAAATACATATGTTGAATTAAAATAGCAAGCCGTAATTTAATAAAAGCTAAAAAATTGCTATTTGTCATTGCGCTGTTTCTGTCTTTCATGTGATTTAACTTGAAGGCAAGGCGATTAAAGCCTTGTGATTAAGAAGGTGGGTAACATTAAACTTTGATATTTCTGTTAAAATATCTACTGTTATAAATTCTATAATAACAATTTCATATAATATATATACATTTATATAATGATTTTAAAGAGCAATTGTTTAAAACTAACAAAACCTAGATAAATAGACGTATCGATTATACTGGGCACGCTGTATACAGACAACACTGTACCAGTTCGGTATGCGTAGGAGGTGACGTGAGACTCGATTGCTGCCTGAACATTAGACTCCTTCAATAACTCGTCATTCTATCCTTCGTCATAGGCTACAAGACACCTTAATGAGACATTTAAAATAGTTGTTATCCTATAATACTGACGATGCAGTGTGTATGGCGTAAACCATTGCTCCTTTTATTACTGATAATTGGTCGCGTTTGAACAGTTTGAAATATGGGATGGATATTTGTAATTTCTATGAATGTATCATTATATCTCATTAGTTAGATGGATACCGTAATAGATTTTTGTTAAACTAAATAGTATGCAAAAATGAATTAAATTTGTTCGGAACAGAGAAACAATACAATACATCGCTGCAGGCATGTGTCTGCCGACTATGTGTAAAATCTAAATCAATGCAGAAGAAAACCAGCTTTACAAACATTCAATACGAATGCGTCTCGTTCTTTATGACCTTCTTCGTGTTTGAAACAGACTGGTAACCCTGTTAGACCACATACCGGAACGTTTGAGTCATGGCACCCTATACATAATGGTATAATCACACTTGTTCTCAGTTGGTTTTGTCTAAACAAATTTCTCTTTGCTATAGCATTCGTGATTAGGCGGAATGCCTCTGGCATATGGCCACACACTTTATCTTTTGATTTGCAGTTAATTTTAAGGACAAACACTGTCAAATGTACAATGTCAAAATATACAAAAGTGTATACGACTGTGTCTGTGTAACGTCACAAAGGTCTTTAGCTCGCTCAAGTTTGTAATGTCACAAAGGACTATGATTGTAGAGTATGTACAGTCCTAAAGACTCAAACATTCAATTTGTAAAGTCAAAGGAAAAAGACGATAATATGTTAACTTACAACACGTGTGGTGTCTGTTTATTATGTGTAGTCACAAAATGTGTAAAATTGCCAATAATTATAAGTGAAAAGTGGGGAAAAAACACGAACAGTTATTGGAATGAACAAGCAATATTTTAGATAAAATTAAATTAAGCACGTTGCCAGTAAGTGTCTTGTGAATAACATCAAACAAAGAACTTCACCATTATGTCCATGACGTGTTCGAGTCATAAGAAATGATTTATTTTTAAGCTTTTTGTCGAATCCTCTATTAAAACATGTCCAGTGTCTGAAATTGTCCATAGAATTGCAATATCTATAAAAGTCCTATACTATCTATAATAGCACTTTACTAATTATTGTTAACTTCAATCAAAGTACTACCCATGCAGCAAAGTTGTGTATGATTTCTATAGGCAACAGAAGTTGTTGTACGCAACCTAGACATAAAAGACTACCACCTTTAAATGAAATGCGGACATGGGGGCCATATTGTTATCAAGCAATACGCTGATTTAACAATTATTTCCATCGTTTGCCTCTCAATAGAACTTAATCAAAGGGAAAAAGAGATTTTCAAAAGTTACCATATGCGGATATAATAGAAAGTTCTTATTCAAATCAGTTTTGTACAACACTCAACATCACAATACCTTACATAACGTCCGAGAACGTGAGATAAGGCACGCGCAAGATTACAAAAAAACTCAAGCCTGGGCTACAAATTTTTTAGAATGCACAAGAAATGAATTCCTCTACCAACATGTTACCAAACCTACTAGAATTAGAGAAGGTAATCAACCCTACACCTTAGATCTTGTTTTTACTAATGAGGAGGGAATGCTAGATGAAATAAACTATGAACCCGGACGTGGACTAAGTGATCATCTCTCTCTGAACTTCGAGCTTTGCCTATATACTGAAAATGTTACCAGCAAAGTAGAGAGATTGAATTACCATACAGGCGACTACACAAAGATCAGAGAGAAAATCAAAGATGTCAATTGGCCGGATCTGTTTTCTGTCAAAAATGTAGATGAGTCATGGAAGGTTTTTGCAGAGACTTTATCAATTATCGTAAAAGAACACATACCAGTGAGCAAGACCAAAAACGACAAATTTACTCATAGAATACCAATTGACAGGGAGGCAGTTCATGCTATTAGGCACAAGAAAACCAGATGGAAAAAAGTACCTTCATTGTAAAGACGAAAAGAACTGGAACGAATACAAAAAAGCTAGAAACCAAGCTCTAAAACAAATTAGAACATCTAAATAAAATTATGAAAGGAGCATGGCCATGGACATCAAATCAAATAGCAAGACATTCTGGAAATACTTTAGGTCGAAGACCAAGACAAAAAGTACAATAGGAAATATCAAAGACGCCAATGGTGACCTGACATCTAACAACAAAGACAAAGCTGAGATCATGAACAACTACTTCGCAAGTGTTTTCACTGTCGAAACAAATGAACTACTACCAGTGTTCAATAGAAGAAACTATCAATGACATTGACATCACGGAAGACAGGATACTATCGGCAATAAAGCTACTAAATCCATGTAAGTCAGGAGGTCCCGACCTATTCCATCCGAAACTATTATTAGAGTCGGCTAACGAGCTTGTCACACCAATCAATCATCTTCTTAAAAAAATATCTGAATGAGGGAAAACTACCCCAGGGTTGGAAAAATGCCATTGTGACCCCCATACATAAATCCGGATCAAAAACCAGCCCAGAAAATTACAGAACAATCAGCTTAACATCAGTTCTGGGAAAATTAATGCAAAGAATCATCAAGGATGCCATTGTGAATCACTAGGACACCCACAATCTTTTCTCCAAGTGTCAACATGGTTTCACTAAGGGAAAATCTTATGTTACCCAGCTACTAGAGGTTCTTGAAGGTTGGTCAGAACAAGTAAATAACGGAACCCAGATAGATGTTATATACCTCAACTTTAGCAAGGCATTTGACACTGTCCCTCACAAACGGTACTGCTGTTTAAATTAGAACATTATGGGATCCAGGGGAAGCTACTCCAATGGATAAAAATAATCTTAGCGGGATGAAGCAGATGGTAGTGATTAATGGTGAAATATACAATATCAGGAATGTAACCAGTGGTGTCCCCCAAGGGAGCGTCCTAGGACCTCATTTATTCCTGATATTTGTCAACGACATGCCGGAAGTCGTACAATCCATAATTAAACTATTTGCTGATGATACAAAAATTATACTCCGGAATTTCGAACGACGAAGATAGGAATACTCTACAGGATGATATCCACAGATTATGTGTCTGGACAAAAGTTTGGAACATGAAACTAAATGGTAAAAAATGTAAACACATGTCAGTAGGAAATCAAACCATAGACTCGGCTTATACAACAAAAAATGGACATATCGAAGTAACCATTGACAAAGTGATCAAAGAAAAGGATTTGGGAGTTATATTTGACCATAAACTAAATTTTACTGACCATGTCAACGAGTGTGTCTCCAAAGACAACAGAATTCTCGGACTAATATTTCGGACATTCACATTTATAAACAAAGACATGTTTATTCCATTGTTTAAAAGCTTAGTGCGGCCACACTTGGAATATGCCACCTGCATATGGTCTCCAATATTCAAAAAGGATCAAATTGCCATTGAAAATGTCCAACGCAGGGCAACAAGACGCCTACTAGTCATAAAAGGAAAATCTTATAGTGAGAGACTTTGTATGCTGGGCCTCCTCAGTCTAGAATACAGACGATTGAGAGGAGACGTCGTACACATTTTTAAAATCATATATGACATTGACATTCTGGATAAGGACAAAATTATTAAAATGGCAACATTGGCTACAACAAGACGAAATTCCAAAAAACTCTTCAAGTTGAAAGATGAGGCTCAATGTTACGTGGAACCTGTACAGTAGTAGGGTTGTGGACGTGTGGAACTCTCTACCAAATATGGCTGTAGAGGCCCCCTCCTTAAATAGTTTTAAAGCTCGGTTAAACAATCACTGGCGTCATCATCACCAAAGATTTGTACCAACCTGTTACTCACAACTGAACGTGATTAGAGAACAGTATATAGATGCGTCCCAAGAAGCTGGATCAGCTTACGTCGACGTCGACACTACATGAAAACTACATGAAAACAGTTGTAGGTGTTATTCCTACGTTCCTCTGAATTTCGAAAATGATTCACGGAATATTTGTTCGAAAGTTTATAAGGTATTATCGTCATATTCGGCACATCGAAACTGTTCCAAGAGCCCAAATGGATATCCTGAGTGTTGAGAATCGATTTTATTTGGGTTGATGCAAGTGCTAACTATAAAACTTGGTAAACAACCGTGTTGACTGGAGCCTATTTCACGGGAGAACAAGATGCTTATCACTAGATGGTAGCTTTAATCGGTATGATAATCAAAATAATGGCTACAGACAGTTTGTTTTGCCGCTTCATGGAAACGGACAGAAAATGTTTATTCTCGGTCTCCATCTCCAGCCATTTTGTATAACAGTATTCTTTGCAACGACTACATTGGCAAACAGACTGATTTTGGAAAGTATTGCAAATCTAGGAGATCTCCGGTTTGGAACCGCGTATATTAGAATATGGTCTTTGAAAAATGAAGCCAACTGATATGTAATATGGCGGCGACAAAAAAGGGCCTGAATTGAAGATCTAAAACGAAGGGGTCTCACCGTCTTTTGGAAATTAAAGCCGATCTCAATTATCACTGAAATGTTAAGTGTATTTATGATCAAGCTTTTGAAATTCAGATAGGCAAAACATACAATATCAGCGATACAAGGAACACTGTTGTTTTAAATGCCATGAGAAGTCAGACTTGGAAAACAGGACTTCAGTCATTTTGGATTCGATGGTTCTGTGCCCAGTATAAGCTAGCTGAGGAGAGGTTTACATAGGGAATTTGGATGTATTTGAACAAAAATGTATAAAACAATTCACTACCCGTACAAGTATCTCGACCCGCCTTTCAACACTATAACGACCAGTGTTCGATTCCCTGATCGGGTATAAAAAGTTATGGTGTCACTGCCTGACCACGTGAGTTTTCTGGGCACTTACTTTTCTTTCTATAATTAATTGATAGAATACTGTGTCATACTAGTAATTGATATGCCATACATAAACTAATCTAAATTGACTTTATAACAACATGATACACTAACTGTTGACTTTGCTAATGAAGCTTCATAAAACTTCTAAAATAGTAACGAATATATGCTCCGAAAAGCATACCCGCTTTTGAACTTTTTAACTCATGTTTGAACCTTTGCGACAATGATGATTAAAGCAATGTACTTACGATGGCCAACAGTATACCGCCCTGCATGGCGGTGCTTGTTATCATTAGCGCTATTGTGCTTTATCGTACATGTGTGTGTATGTATAGACATGTGTGTGTATGTACAGCTTGGCGACATCAGCGACCAGACATACTGGTCCCATACAGTATGGTTTGACAACCCCAGGGATGTTAAGTCACTGCTACTGGTATTGTACAGTGAGGATACATACAATTGTTTTTTTTCAACAAAGAAGTCTTGTTTAATACGTATAAATCGAATATCGTGGTATAAAAAAACCCAACACCATTTCGTATGTCAAAACGGAAAACCAACTAAAGAATGATTCCATATTTAAATAGCAAAGCACTTTCTTCCTTTTGATAGAATCGGATTGTCTGAATACCTGAATAATTCGATGTGGTTCGGGATAGGTTTTTTTCATTGAATGATATTACTATCATGTCAAAGACGACAACTATTTACGGCATTTGGTGTGATGGTCACCGACCACAGTTTCCAGGTTGTAAAGATTCGTGATCGCATTAACGGCCATCAGTTGAAATTATCTAGTGTTAGAAACGTAAATGTCGATAAAAACATCCATAAAGCCAGCATTGACTCGGAGAACCGGGAGTCACATTGACGTCAATCTGAATCCAAGAACAATTCATTCCAGTCCTTATAAAAGATCCATTGTGCATCATTGCTTGATTGGACCTGTCATTCATTTGCAAATTAAATTATGTCGATGTTTTTAACATGACAAATATACAGAAACCGGTAAGTGTCACGTGAAGACTCATCAGGTCATTAACTAAGTCTCGATTACCACATAGTCATTATTACGAGATATCTATGTCGTCATTATTACGAGATATCCATGTCGTCATTGAGAGATAACTATGCAATTATGAAATAAAACTAACTCATGTGCATGGCACTATAATCTGATTTCTGTACAAATACAGGCGGAAGTGCATGTTACACCAAGAGTTGTTTGACATAATGCCACATCTGAAGGCTGTCTTTTTGTAACAATGCACACAGACAGTTGGACAGAACGGTTACAATATATCAAACAATATCGTAACTGGTGTTAGGACTGATACTAGATCCACAATAGACTCAACAAAGTAAAACTGATAGTGTCGGCTCAAGCAATGCTGTACTTAATTAGCAACAAATTTCTTTAGCATATGTTTCACTATTTCACTGATCATATACTATTTTATTCCTAACACTGACTCCTTTTCTACTAAAGTAAAATTATTGTGAAGAAGGACCGTTAGCATATGCAAACATACATTGTTGTATACGTCTCCATGTAAGTGACATGGTTCGATGAAGATGAATTATGAAATAATTTCCGAATGTATTGTACAGGAATAGAAAACAAACGAACAGTACCTTGAACTTCGATCTCCAGTGTTTTGTTTGGACAGAAATGAAGGCTGAGCCATTGCAAGTCTTCTGCACAGTCAAAACAGTTTACGCAATTTAGATTTACAACGTAAAAAAGACCAGCAAATATTAACTACAATATTGTAATGAAATAGTTTAATGTTACTTTTTCCAATATTCAATATGGTTGCCACTGTTTGACTGAACAGTTATAGACGAATTTAATTGGACCAAACGCGCATGGCTTTACTGGCTTACGGACGTATGAGGTGTGTTGACCTCCACTCCTGGTGATGGTTGCAGAAATACCTGACTGGCTGACAATGCTGGAAAGATAGACGTTTCTCGGAAGACTTCTAGTTCCGATGAGTTACCAAATATAGTATCTCCTTTTCTTGTCAAAATTATTGGATGTAATTTGTATCGTGGTAGTGGAGTTAGTGGCTGCCAGCTGTGTGATTAGTGGCGCGTTCGTAACTCCAGCCATGTAATTAGTGGCGTGGATTAAGCTCCATCCCTTGAGGACAATCATTTGAGGACTTCATTATATATAATTAGCAAAACTAAACTTCCACCCACGTTAATTGATGTCAAGTTAATTGATACACATCGGTCCAAATCGAGGCTGTTCATGAGTTTTTTTCACGTACTTAATATGAGAATTAAGGAAGAAGCTAACTAAACCAAAGATTAATTTGTTTGACAAAAGGCTACCTAGATGCGAGACAGACACAATGTATTTCACATGTATTCCCATTGTCTTGTTGCTTGTTGTGTAAATCCTCCAATCCTAAGAGGCAGGTTAAGTAATAGGTAGGACAATAACCCATCCTCAATTAACTTACTGTGTCATTCTAATGGTAGCATACCCTGTGTTAGATTTTAGTTTCTCGAACCTCTGATATATCACAAGTAGTACCCGTGCTAGAGTTTTCTATCTCATCCGATCTGTCTAGCACATTTACGTGCAGACTTTAACACAGCAATGCATCACGCGCTAAAGCAGGTTATCAGCATGTGTTTATAATACGGTATTTTGTTATTTAATCTACTGTTATGGTGTTATTTAATTCACAATACTTTATATAAATACCATTCACACCGTGAAACCTGTTTTCTTCTTTTATAAGAACGGACTGCATTTCTTGCTACAGTCTTCCAACGCAGCTTAAGAGGGGAGAGGCCAAATAACTTTGAGGCTCCAGACGGTACAGATGTCATCTGCGATTAAATTAAGCAAATTTCGAAATAATGAAGCACCAGAAAAAATCAATTACCTTAACTGAGCGATATAGGGTTTTCCCCATCATTGGCTAAAACTCTGAAACAGCCTAACCTCAGCTTATGCCACGGTTGTTATCCCCAGTTCTCGACTGAAGTATCCCAATTTGCTCATTTACAGTCTGAATATTACATTAATCCGTATTTGCTCCTCTGTATTAATTGAATAACTTGCATTCTGCGCGTTTCACGAAATGGTGAGATACTATATAAACAGGTATTTAGCTTTCAAGTTAATAATTAAATTAACAATGGAAACCATAGCCAAAATAATACGAGATGTTGTAGCACGCGGAGAGTGAATGCGCTTTTGATATAATAATCTAGGGGACAATTTCATAAAGCCGTGTCAGATTATTATCAAGCGATCACATTTACGCGCAGCTAGCCCTCTCAATTTAATCAAATTCTCTGTTGTTTTTACTCTTCAGCCAATCGGCTCCCACACTGAACAACAGTGGTATTATGTGATTTATTCTTAGATAATTAAATCTTGTGTGACTACCAATTTACAGTATGTGTACTTCACGCTTCAGCAATATTAATACATGAAATAAATATATTTTTGTATTCATATAAGTAGGCAAGCATTTCCTACGTCTCCTGTTATACCATTGCACAATTGGGCTGCATGATTAGTGCAACTTACTACCAGTCATAATATATAATAGTCGAAATAAAGGAAATACTAATAATAGTTGTTATATGAGGTTTAACGCAGGTAGTGTTTACCATTATTAAGGTACTATAATATTTCAGTATTTGATTTTGATATTTTTTCAAATTATAACAAAAATGAATCGTGTTCTGTTTCTCACTCAGAGTTCCAAAAGCTTCGAATGGTTGGATAAAACGATAACTTTGATCCACGATACCACTTTCCCACCAACTTCAGTCAGCTTGTACCTTAATCTTAACCTAGGTACAAATTCGAAAGATTACTGCAAATCTGCAGAACAACAACATGCTTTTTCTTTGTCTGCGATGCTTTTGTTACAGCCTGAATTGCAAACATAGCGTCTATCGTACTCATTCTCGAGGAAATTTGAAATGTGCATTCGACAATATTTTCTAGAAATGTGTACACCAGGTTTATATAGAAAAGAGATGTAGAAAACACATGACTCGATCTCTCGACGACGTGGTCACCCTTCTGGTGGACAGAAATCATTGATAATCAATTTGTTGTAAAAACACCAGTATCTGGCTTATTGCTAGAGAAAAGATGTAAAAACCACAAAGAACTATTGTATTGATTAATAGTTGGTGTAAAACACCAGCAGTTAACATATTGGTTAATAGTTGGTGAATAACACCAGCAGTTAACATATTGATTAATAGTTGGTGTAAAACACCAGCAGTTAACATATTGATTAATAGTTGGTGTATAACCGTTCACATCCGGTATATTGTTCAATAGAATGTACAAAGTTGGAACACGCATTCAATATGTTACCTGTTCTACATGTATATGATTATCTCGTTTCCAATTATGGATAGTATATATTATTACCCAATAGTCTATATAAATTAGAATTAGTCATTTTTGACTGTTTCTAACCTTTTGTCCAATTTTGGCTGTAGGGGTGAAANGTCTATATAAATTATAATTAGTCATTTTTGACTGTTTCTAACCTTTTGTCCAATTCTGGCTGTAGGGGTGAATTAGTCAAAACTGTTTTCCCGGTCAGAGCGAACTGTTACCCGGTGCGAAGTCGATGCGCAGAAATCCCCCCTCGAAAGCCCTGTTCAAGCGTTTCGGTGACCGCAACTCAGTGTTTAAGCAATGGCATCATTGCATGCTGCATTGATACTTATTTGGTAATAAAACAATTGTTTCATGGTTATTCTGGGAACAGTCAAAACAATCATCCCTCTGTAGGGGGAAGCCCTGTGGAACTGTTTGCCCTTGGTCTAGCGGCCTCGGGCAAACAATTGTATACTATTTCATGAAAATTTATTGGAGCATTAAAGTTTTATACACATTACCATTATCCGTAATTTTAGCGTCCTCCTCATGGGAGGTATACATGACTAGATTAGAGGTCACACACAATCAAACTTCTTCATGGACTGTTTACTACAAAAGGTTAATATCAATACCATCTTTTTTTAACGAGAGAAAAATATATAAGTAATACTAACCTTATATTAACATTATATAAGGCAGTATTCAGCTAATATGAAAATCCTTACGCCTTTCTGCGACTTATTTGCTGGGCGAATTTCGTGTTAGTGAAGGTCAGTACTAAGTTTTGTTTAACCATTATATACCTTAAGCCGTGGTCCCAACCCGTCGTACTTGCAAGTGCGTGCTGTTTACTTGCAAAAACGTGGGCATAGTTGGGGATCCGTACGTGGTGAGTACCGCCTCAGTACGGATTTGGGAGCACGCAGACACGCCGTAGCACTTTTAGTGCATGAGGAACTTTCGCTGCGTTTGGGATACGGTCGGGCTACGGATTCACCCCAGTACGGGTGACACGCGTGCCTTCTACAGCCAATGAACGCACAACGCACGGACTCCGTGAGTCTTTTAATTTTTTCCCACTGTCACTTGCTCTACGGACGGCGCACTTAGCACGTGCGTGCTGAGCACGTGAATAGTGCGTGGTCTGTGCTTACCCGGCACTTCCCCAGTTCTACTGTCCAATGAGCACGTAGAACTGACGTGGACCGTACCGAGTAAGCACGTGCTCCGTACTTACAACGCACGTTGAGTGCACTGATTTCTGCAGTATATATAAAAGTCGAGCGGACGGACGAGTGCCAACATTTCGTCTCCAATATGCCTAATAAGAGGACACAGAAGGAGGGGTCGTTCTATATATCTATATATTGGACGGAAAAACTCACGTTCATCGCACTTCCACGCACTTACAACATGCGAGTGAGTAAGGACACCGTACGTGAGCAGCACGTGTAAGTACGGCCTCCGTAGGATAACGTAGCAATCGCACGGAGATCGTACGTTGTAAGTAAGTTGTAAGCACGTACAACTCACTTACCACGTGTGCAACGTACGATGCACGCAACCGCTCACGACCAGGCGTGGCGTGCGGGCCACGTAATTACACCTTGCGCAACCGTGCGAGTGCATGCGTTGAGGTACTCTCTCCCTGCTCTTGCCACTCCCTCCCCACGTTTTCAGAAAGACGTGGCGGCCGCGGCCTCCCCAAAAACGTACGGACTAAAAACACGTACGGTTGGTTGTGACCGGGCCTTGAATACGCGATATCCTCTGCCGTGTATGTGACCGACTGGTCAGAGATAAGACAATGTTGGCCGGGCATGTCTCTACCAATTCATTTCAGCGGGACAGAAACGTTATCCTCAGCCACATTAACGTTTATAGGCGCAGGAAAGCTGAATAATCGTTAATCTTAATTTAGAATGGAACATAATATTTCATCACCTCAACTTCCCATCGCCTCTTGTGTGTACAAAACAACAAGACGTTTCTAATTTAAATAGTTATTTTATTATTACGATATATACACATACATAAACGTACACATAAGTGTAACCAATGGAATGTACACAAAATGATACCACTGTAAATATCTGTTAACCTCACAACTTAGATAACATGGCCTCGTCCAATGGTTAGTAACATATAGATAGGTCGAATCAACCCATTCTTATCGAGAATCGTTCGTACAATCGAATGTTATGTTTAGGAATATACTATTAGTCAGGTATAAACAAAGTCACATTTCATTGGACATAGTCATATTCCCATGTTCTTTCACCACTTCGTTCTTAACACGACACTTACCTACACTGTTTGGTTTTAAAATGATTTCATTATATCAAGGAATTTGCTCAAAATGGGAAGTGACCTTACTTTGAATAACAGTTCTATATGCAACTTTTCTGTCATACCTACATTAGCACAGGTTGTCCATGGACTACAAAAAATCATTAAGGGATCCAATGCTCCATGTTACCGGAAGCTGCTCCATGTTACCGGAAGCTGTTTATACTTACCAAAAATAGAGAATATTGCTTCAATATGGCACAGCATGCCTTGCGTAGTGGGCAGTAAAAAGGAAATCATTTCGAAAAATGCAATATAGAATGTGTCGTGAATCCAATAGCATCACTAAAAATAAACATAGCTAGTCTTTGTTCATTATCTATACTATTTTCCTTTTGTAAACTAGTTATTCATGTTTGTGTAGACTCAGCGATTCACCCATGTATTGTGTGCTAAGGGTGACCGTTGGTTTCGGACATACATTGCATTCACAGTCGTTTTATTTAATATTCGCAATGTTGCGATTCTGCTGATGTCATGCTTTGCTATATCATACGTTAATAATGATCATGGAGTTTTAAGCTAGCATGCTGCATTGTCTAACTTTACCTGAATTGACAAGATAAAACTAATGTAAGACAGAGCCTACATGACAGACCGGAGCAACGCTTACGATAATCAGTCAAATTTACTTGTTCGCAAATGTATTTCGCATTTTAAAATAATCCCGAAAGACGCATGCGCAGTCTATTTGGTCTGTTTTGATATACAATCCGGTACCATTGACACAAAGAAACAGGTCTGTTGTGACAATTTTTGATAGATTTACAGTACTGGCAATTTTTTCAGACGAGTATTGTCACGTGACATTTGTTCCGTCTAGACTACTATGGAGGACTAGATGTGGCACACGTAATGTTTAGAGGAATGCTAGATCTGACGTTTGTGCCGTCTAGACTACTATTGAAGCTAGATGTGACACAAGTGCTGTTTAGAGGAATGCTAGATCTGACGTGTGTTCCGCCTAGACTACTATAGAAGCTAGATGTGACACAAGTACTGTTGAGAGGAATGCTAGATCTGACGTGTGTTCCGCCTAGACTACTATTGAAGCTAGATGTGACACAAGTGCTGTTTAGAAAATGCTAGATCTGACGTGTGTTCCGCCTAGACTACTATTGAAGCTAGACGTGACACAAGTACTGTTTAGAGGAATGCTAGATCTGACGTGTGTTCCGTCTAGACTACTATTGAAGCTAGATGTGACACAAGTACTGTTGAGAGGAATGCTAGATCTGACGTGTGTTCCGTCTAGACTACTTTTGAAGCTAGATGTGACACAAGCACTATTGAGAGGAATGCTAGATGTGACGTTTGTGCCGTCTAGACTACTATGGAGAACTAGATGTGACACAAGCACTGTTGAGAGGAATGCTAGATCTGACGTTTTTTCCTTCCAGAGGAGTGCTGCAAGTGATACTTCTTCTGGGTAAACGACAAAGAAATGCTTCATGTGACATTATTTTAAGAGAGAAGACGATTGTTTAACTTTTCTATGGAAACTTTTCAATGAAACTTTGGACGATCTTGATTTTAAACAACATGTGATATTTAAATGAGGGTTTTCTATAATAATGGGATATAACACCTTTTATTGCACTGCTCTACGGACGAATGAACCTCGAACACAGCTAGTATCATTACTGGACTGTGTTGCTCAGTTTACAAAATCATTCCACTACTGTAAGGTATACATGTACCCAGCTTGAGGGTTCAGGTAATATCCCTTCTCGACATGGTCAGCACAAAGGAAAAAATATTCACATTGTACTGACAAACATAATGGTGTTATTACAATTTTGTACATAAAAATATATGAATTTTCACAAAAACGAATTTAAAAAATGACATGTTATGATAACGTCCAATATCTCAAATAGTGTACTACATAAAACGAGGCAACACAACAGATCAGAGTACACAGCACACAAACTCCTCCGCGGTACTACACTGCCAGGGGTGTCTTTGGGGGAGTGACACAGGTATTCATTATTTGGAAACTAACCCAGTAAAATAAGTTTAAAGTGCGTACATCGTCCCAGAAGTGGGGAGTAAAATCTGTTTAAGTCACTTATAATATTGCTGGCACCTACGTATGAGGATATTCTGAAAATTAAAACTAAAATTGCTAAAATTTGAAATTTTGTTAGAATATGTTATGCTTTAGACTTTCGAAAAAAAATACACAACCACTTTGAATGAAATTCGCACAGGAGTGTCATCTTGACGTTATGTCGAATACATGTTATACAAATACAGGATTATACTCGTACTTGGTGAAGAGTACTCGCCCAAAGACAGCCATGGTGTCAAGTACTATGTGTACGTAATATCAAAAGCAACAAATTCAACACCCAATAAAATAAACATTTCAGAGCCATATGGATTATTATAATAATCATTTTGATTTGTTATAGTATTACATATCCCATGTTATTCCTATGTTATATGTATAATAAATACTGGAGAACGATGACAAAAGCTCCACCTCAACCTTATATATAATTATAGGTTTATTTCTATCACAACTACCTTGATATCAGCGTCATAACTCCCATTACACAAGTTGTGTTGTGAACACATGTTCAATAACACATAGCGGAGCTGTAATTGCCTGCAGGTTCCCATTATTCCAATGGTGACGTCATAACAGAAAGAGGTTTGTAATTAAAATGACGTCATCTTTATTCCAGTTAACTTGAGAACGTGTTGCTTTCACGAACATCAGAAACAAATATGACTTCATCGCAAAAGTTCGTTAAAATGAACAATCCTTCGAATCGTTTCATGAATCTCATCATATGAAATGGGAAGTTATGTAAGATCTATAACGTCTATAAACAGAAGTTCGAATATTGTAGTCACCGTACAGTCTAGTTTTACGTAATTTGTTACCAGCCCTATATAAAATCAGAACTCTTTTTTCCAAACCATGATCAGAATCAAATTTATAAGATAACAATAATTTCAAGCCTTATTTCAATTTTGGATCCAATATTGGGAGTGCATTTTTTACATTTATTACATAAAAAATTTATCGTAAGATAGTAGCTTTTATTAGTAAGTATGTAATAAACAGAATGAATCATGACTTTTTCCACACCACTTTTGGATTTTTTTTTCGTTTTTCAAAATTTTAAAAGAAAAATTTATCATAAGATAGTAGCTTGGGCTGATATTGCAGTTTCGGGTTGATACTGGGTGTGATAAGGAAAAAGGCATGTATTATTCTCTATTTATTACATACTTACTAATTAATACGGGGTTTTGTATATGCGATACGACACAATTGCTCTAACCCCTAATAGCCCTCGCCATATCACACCCCAAAATCCGTATCAGCCCTCGCCGCATCATACCCCAAAACCCGTATTAGGCCGCAAAACCCGTATCACATCCCTTTTGGAAATTTTTCGTTTTTCAATATTTCAAATGAAAAATAGATCCTCAGATAGTAGCTTTTATTAGTAAGTATGTAATAAACAGAATAAAATATGCCTTTTTCCATATCACACCCAGTATCAACCCTCGACCAATATCAGCCATCGGGCCTCGGCCCTCGCGCTGATATTGCAGTCTCGGGTTGATACTGGGTGTGATATGGAAAAATACATGTATTATTCTCTATGTAATAATATTAGAATACGTCACGGACAACTGGGGAATAAGATGATCAAACTTCTGTTTTCACACCTACAAAAAGATAACCTGAATTGTCGAGAATTTATTGATTATAATTATTATAATCTTAAATGTGTCTTCGCCATCAAGGATATTTTTACTACTGCGAATATACATTATATATATATATATTACAGTTAGTTTTACCTTACTTTTACTTGTATATATACATATTTATACATGCACACACGCACACATGCGCACAGGCACATACCACCCATTTGGGTTAATCTTGTCCCTACCTATGTATTCCGTCTTTGCGTATTGCAGAGTTATCTTCTCTTGGGAGCAGGTTTTGATTGTTACGTCACTTGTTTGTGAGAGGAACGTCATCAATTTTTGAGAAAACGACGTAATTTTCTAACACAAACCAATGACGTAACAATCAATTCCTTCTCCCAAGAGAAGATACCTCTGCAATACGCAAAGACGGAATATGTATCCGGTAGGTACATGTCAAACGTCCAACCTTACTATTACATTTACTTATGGACGAAAACGTTTCCTAGAATATCCCAATGCTTTTTTTTAACCATCGTATCATTTATTAGATTTTAGAACTGGACTTTGGGCCATACTCTTACTATCCTTCATCTCACAATTGTTGCCTGGTTACCATTTTATTCACAGAATCTGATCAAATAGGATTTTGGGTTTTGTTTAGAAATAAATACATGTAGTCGTCAAAACCCCCGCTTGTGATGCACACAAGTGACCTATATATCATACAAGCAGTAAGTGGGGAGACGATAGATCCCTGGTGGACGCGGAGATGAAACAAAACTGTGCATCAGCTTCAGCAACATTAGGCGGGAAAGCTGGTATGCAGAAATAACAAGATCTGTCGGGGAAGATTATATTCTTGGAAAAATCGATGGTTCCTGACATTTTCTTGGTTCCAGTGTAGAATTTCAGTTGAACATTCAGTCGACCTACTTACACATGTACCAACTCGACGATCAGAACATATCTATCACAACATCTCCATATCTTTATAATTTATTTAAAAGGGATCACGCCAAATGGTTTAAGGTTTCGAGATGATAAAGATAACATTACGACTTTCAGAATATTGATTTAAACATATTAGGTCTTAGCAATTTAATATGGTAACTATATTGATGTGTACGATTGATGATAAGTCGATATAAGTTGATGTATAATTGGTGATAATTGACCCTAAACAGGGGTATCCATTATGTTTTTGCACCAAAGACACATACACATTTAGAAAAAACAATTCAGTTTTGAGACTATGTTGTGTTCACATTGCACGTAAATGGTGTGCATGTTTTGTACGTAATGCACATGGTGTAACTTCTGTATTCATATACTTGTTGCAAGTGTAACTGTAAACATAATTATTGCACGTTCAACTATGCGAATAGCAAGTATAACGCTGTACATGATGCGTTCGTATTGCACGTATAACGCTGTACATGATGCGTTCGTATTGCACGTATAACGCTGTACATGATGCGTTCGTATTGCACGTATAACGCTGTACATGATGCGTTCGTATTGCACGTATAACGCTGTACATGATGCGTTCGTATTGCACGTATAACGCTGTACATGATGCGTTCGTATTGCACGTATAACGCTGTACATGATGCGTTCGTATTGCACGTATAACGCTGTACATGATGCGTTCGTATTGCACGTATAACGCTGTACATGATGCGTTCGTATTGCACGTATAACGCTGTACATGATGCGTTCGTATTGCACGTATAACGCTGTACATGATGCGTTCGTATTGCACGTATAACGCTGTACATGATGCGTTCGTATTAAACGTAGAACATTGTACAAAATGCGCTTGTTTTGCACATTTAATGTCGTACAAGAGGGACTCGTTCATGTTTATGCTATTGATGAGGCGTTTGCACATGTATCGTATATGTTTTTATGTAATGCACGTGTAAGGGCGTACATGATGAGTTAGTATTGCACGTGTTACAATGTTTTATAACTGTTTATCATTTAGAATGCTGTATGATTTTACATATGTCTTTTCACCAACGCTGGCTATGTCTTTTAATACACCATGATGTGACGCACCAAAATTCACTAGTGTCAACATCGTAATGTGGTCATATTCTCTGGTGTCAACATCGCAATGTGGTCATACTCTTTGGTGTCAACATCGCAATGTGGTCATACTCTCTGGTGCAAACATCGTAATGTGGTCACATTCTCTGGTGTCTACGCAATGTGGTCATACTCTCTGGTGTCAACATCGCAATGTGGTCATATTCTCTGGTGTCTACATCGCAATGTGGTCATACTCTCTGGTGTCAACATTGAAACCTGGTCCTCGTTTACTGACTTGTAGTCTTGGTTCTATGATACCAGTATCTGCACAGTTATATGTTAACTTTGGTCTAACAGTTGCCGCCTCAACACACAATGTATTGGATGTCACCGTTTGGGTTTCTATATTGTGAACTTCAAAACTGGATTCGATTCTATACAGATTTACCACATATCCAAGATGTTATCGATGTTCAAGGACGTCCGATAATTGTGTTTTTCTGTACGCACGCACTGTTGATTGACGCATTGAAATGAGAGGTAATGTCCAAACCCGAAATATCGATGGAGTAAAAACAGTCTTCTTCTGTCACATCGATTACACTAATGGCGACCCAAATTTGTCCACAACAGTCCAATTCTACACAGCACAACCTATTATTGGTGTCGTTCTGCTTCTCTGTTTTCATTCTATGAAAAAAATGTTATATTATCGGCCTCTCCTAAGTCACTTATTGATTCACGGGCCTTTATTGAAAAAAGTGCAATAAATTTCTTATTGTTTTTGTTAATGAAGAATATATTTAATATATCAAAAAAGGAACAGAGAGAAGAAGGCACCATATTTATCCCAGTTTGAAAGATTGTCTAAAACATGTTATTTTTGTTTTTACAAACATGAAGTCTCGTCCCGAACGAGAGTACTTCTCACTTCTCCGGGTCGTGGTGTTGTACGATATCGACCTCTGGAACGCTTTCCGGGCTTGGGATGGGCGTGGTTTCCAGCGTGACCGTCACGTCCTGGTGATCAGCCAGCCTGGGAACAGATAAAGAACATGTTAGTGGCGTATCAAGAATTGATTATCCTGAAGTTGGAGAACATGCACCAGGGAAAGGCATTTTATTCCATATTTACAAACTAGGCTACATACGACACTTGATCAAACATATTCATTTTAATTCACACTGACATTTATGAAGCTTGATAAAAAGAGAAAGGAAAGGTTGTGATGACAATGATAATTAGTGGACTTCATAATAATAAACCTTTGCTTCTATCTATAATATTCATACATATTTATCGAACCTGGTGGCACGGTCGTCCTCCTCCGGTGGCGTGTGTGGTGATGCGCTAGCAGGACGCTTGTGATGGGTTTTCTGAATGTGTGGACTTTGGTGATGGTGGTGGGACTGGTTGGAAGATGATGAGTTGGACCTCTTGTTGGAGGGTCGGGAGTGGTTTCTCGCTTCTCCGTTCGACTTATCTTCACTGTGTCCATGCGAGCTTTTCACACTCGAGTAGGCCGAGTGTCCATGGTGGCTACCTCCGCCCGATACAGTCTGAAACAGGAAACGACACATTGCCGTTATATATAATAAGGCTTTCAGGTAACATTTTGATATTCATTACTGCGATTAAAGAGCATTTATGAAATTTAAACAGTCAAACCTGCTTGAGAGACAACTTTAAGAGAACACATGTGACACTTAAATTTCTCCACCGCAGTCTTGAATTTAGTTTTAACTGACCCTGTATTAAGAGAACAATACAATAAAAAAACTGCTTTATTGGTTCCAAACGGTGGTCGCTTAATACAGGTCTGACAGTACAAACAGAAAATAATGACCGACATACATACAAACTAAATACCCGCACTGGTCAGGACAATCGAACTCTCAACTCAACTTGATATCAATACTATTTCCGTATTAACTTGGTTAGTTTCTACGTTATATTAATAACTAAAAGCATCCTCACATAGAATCTGCTGTCGAACTTTCTGTTTCCGGTAATAAGAAAAGACAATAAAGGTAAACCAGACACGCCTGAAGCATATCGACCTACAATATATTTACTTAGTTGCCTCTCACTTTAAATAAAAACAAACCATCAAAACCCACGAGGACATCGACAGTTTGGATCCTAGACACTGAATGGTAAAATATATTGCCTAGACTTTAAAACATTGCACAAATTACAGTGAATCAATAGTATAAATCGAAAAACAGTATGACCATAATTTGTCTGCCTGCCTGTCTGTCTGTCTGTCTGTCTGTTCGCATTACCAAAGATATATGTATATGTATAGTACAATATGTATATTTGATAATGGATATGGAGAGATCCATGTGGGTAAGTGAACAATCCACGTGTGTCACACATACAATATAACATAAACATTGAATTGTAAATACATGTACATGTATGGTCAGTGTATACAGTTGTACATGTGTGTAATACGTATCACTGTCTACAAGTGAGACGGGTACTCTGGGTGAGTGCTTCATTGATAAAAAACCCCTTGTTTAATAAGCTATATTTAACAATAAATCAATGGTGTCTTATTAGTTAGTCTGTCTGCTTTGTCCAACAGTTTGTCTGTCTGTGTGCCTGTTCCTGTGTGTGTGTGTGTGTGTGTGTGTGTGTGTGTGTCTCTGTGTGTCTGTCTGTGCGTCCGTCTGTGTGTCTGGGTGTATGTCTGTCTGTGTGTGTGTGTGTGTGTGTCTGTCTGTCTGTCTTGTTTAAAACTGTTGATAATCCAAAGTCCGTTTGTGTTACATATGTTGCTTTAGTGTACAATCATCGTAAGATAACACATGTATCACACTATTTTGTTGATATGAGGTCACAACCAAACCTCACACCATTCCTTCAGTTCCACGTATGCGTCATAAACGTTAGTTGTTTAATTGTATAAATATGAAATGTGGAATTTTTTGTACAGATGTTTGTATACACATACCAAACAGATAAGTTTTGTAGATGTAGTGTCTTGTATGTATAACAGACGAAATATGGATGTTTTGGTACGGGAAACTTATTTACACGAGAATACATGTATACAGACTAGCAAAATTGTATATAGCATGAACATAGAATGCATCAATACATTCTATTAGTTTTTGAAATATCTCTCTTCAGACTTTAATTATCGTTTTGTTATCCTAAACGTGGAATTCTCTTTAACCCCTATAACTATTTTTACAATATTCATTGTGTATATATATACGTAAATCCCAAATTGTTCTGCTGCCCATCCTTCTCATATTGGAGGATCAGTCATTTGTAATGCTCAAAAACGTCTTGTTTCTTTTGATACGTTCAAGTACATGGACGTGTTTATTTTTTCTCCTACTTTTCCATTTTTGTATATATTTTCAAATGTTAGTTGTATATAGCATACCCAGTGTACCCCATATCAGTTTTAAAAAGCCTATTGATTTAGTGTTGTACAGAGTGGCAATAGGGACATACTATCTCAAAATGCATGGCGTTTTAATATTATATGTAAGTAAATGCACACTTTTTGATACATTACTTTTTGTCTTTCTGTTGCTTGGTACTCGAAAACTACTTGCACTTAACCGGCAAGCAATGATAATTATCCTTCGTAACCAGAAATGTCTTCTGGAAAACCCCTACTATACTATTGTATTGATATTACTCTTAAGCAATGATATTGAAACAAATCCCGGGCCCGAATTAGAACAGAAAGAGTTTTCTTTCTTCCATCTAAATGTAAGAAGCATCCGTAATAAAATTTCTGATATCGAATCCTTAGCTAACGAGCATACAGTTCTATTATTTACTGAAACACACCTCGATGATAATGTACCAAACTCTGATCTTTTGATTGAAGGTTTCTCAGAGCCACTCCGACTAGATAGAAACTGTTTTGGTGGTGGTGTAATGATCTACATAGCCGAAGATGTTCATTTTAAACGCCGATTAAGAATTTCCAGGCGGTGAAATCATTTGGATTGAACTGAATTGTACTGGTTGCTCATATCTTATCTGTACTGTGTACCGTCCTGAAGGATCCAATATACATTTTTGGGACAATTTCCAGACCTCCATAGAGACGGCTTTTAACTATAGTACCAATATCATCATACTTGGCGATATTAATATTGATCTGTTTACAGTTCGAAACCATAGACTTAATGATATTGTTATTCTTTTTAACTTAACCAATGTAATATATGAACCTACCAGGGTTACTGCGAATACACAGACTCTGATTGATCCTATATTTGTAAGTGATACTGTTCAATTGAAAATATTGTCTTCTCTGTAACTGATATAAAGGATATTCTTTTAACTTTGAAGCTAAACAAAGCTACCGGAAAAGATCAAATTAGTCATACAAGGTTAAAAAATACTGCAGAAAGTGTTTGTATACCTCTTCAATTGCTTTTTAATTTATCTCTAAGTCAATGTAAGTTTCCAAGTCAATGGAAAACAGCTATAGTAAAACATTTATTTAAAAAAGGTGAGCGTTTTCTTTCTTCTAATTACAGACCTATTTCTCTTCTTAGTACTGTCAGTAAAGTGCTTGAACGAGTAATGTACAAGCATTTATTTAATTTTGTCATCGATAACAAACTCCTGTATAAACACCAGTCAGGCTTTGTTCCAGGTCATTCTACTGTTACACAATTACTAGAAATGTATCATAATATATGTTTATCATTAGAAAATAAGCGCCAAACATGTATGGTATGTTTTGACATTTCAAAAGCTTTCGATAGAGTTTGGCATGATGGCTTAATGAAAAAAAATAAAGCATATGGTCTAAGAGGCAATATTTATAATTGGTTGAGAGATTATTTAAGTGGTAGAAATCAAATGGTATGTTTACGTGAAGCTTTTTCTTACACAGGGTATGTAAATCCTGGTGTACCACAAGGTTCTGTTTTAGGACCATTTCTATTTTTGTTATATATTAATGAATTGTGAAAAATTATTTTCATTGTCAAGAATGTTTGCTGACGACACTTCACTCGCATATTCTTCAAATAATAGTGCAGAAATTGAATATCACATTAACCATGATTTAGTAGTTATTGAACACTGGTCGAAGAAATGGAAGGTAAATTTTAATCCTAATAAAACAGACGTAGTTGTTTTTACTGGTTCTTTAGAACGACTTGATGTTCGGTTGATTTTTAATAACACAACATTGACAAAAAGTGTTACACACAAACACTTAGGGGTAACTTTAAACGAAAATGGCAAGTGGGAAACACATATCTTGCATATTGGCAGATCAGCCTCTAAACATTTGTCTGTTTTACGAAAATTGAAATTTACTGTGAATAAAGAAATTTTTATCAAAATGATACATTGTATTCATCAGACCTATTTTAGAATATGCGAGTGAAGTGTGGGATGGTTGTAACAATGCAGATTCTGATAAAATAGAAAAAGTCCAACTGGAAGCAGCCAGAATAGTTACAGGTTTGCCTTTATTTGCTAGTAGACAGTCTTTGTATTGTGAAACTGGCTGGGAAAAACTTGAAGACAGACGGAAACAAAATTTTTTTTTATAATTATACAAAATGCACCATAATTTAGTTCCTTCTTACCTAAACGACATCGTACCCAATAAAGTAAATGACATTAGTAGATATAATTTAAGAAATGGTCAAGATTATGTATTACCCAAGTGTCGACTAGTTTTGTATGAAAAATCGTTTATCCCCAGTACCCTGAGAATGTGGAATTCATTAGATATTTCAACTAGAACTCTAGAAACAGTGTCAAAATCTAAACATAGCATTTTTAGACAAGAGGCCCAAGGGCCTTAGCGGTCACCTGAGTTATATCATAGGTACTGGTAGCTTTATTTTATTGTTTAGATGTGATGTGGAAATCAGCATGTAAACTAAGTGAAATACAATACTTGTCATGTCATCAAAGGATAAGAATTTGAAAATATTAGTAAATGTTCCGTTTGGGGCCCCGCCCTAGCCCCTGGGGATGGGGCAGGAATCCCAATTTT
>NW_018404550.1:331357-353817 GCF_002113885.1 Mizuhopecten yessoensis
TCTCAATTTTACAATTTGAAACCATCTTCCTCCAAGGATAATTCTCACCAAGTAAAAATAATTTCCTACAGAAAGTTGTCAAAATATACCCAAAAGTGTTATTTCCCTATATAAACTATAGTAAACTTTTCCCCCACCCCAAAGGAGAAGAATAGCTGGGGGGTCTTGAAATTTACAATTTAAGTAAAGCCTCTGATGATCTTTCTTTCCATGTAGAGAAAATGAGTGTAGTACCTCTGAGTCTGAAGAAGAAGATTTTTTGAAATATTGGTTAATTTTCCCTTTGGGGCCCGCCCTGGCCCCAGGGGTTGGGGTAGGATTCCCAATTTTACAATTTTGTAGCCTCATCTACCAAGGATGATTCTGACCAAGTTTGAAAAACATCCATCCACTGGTTCTTGAAAAGAAGTTGAAAATGTAAAAAGTTTACGCACGACGCACGACGGACGACGACGGACGGACAGCGATTAGAATAGGTCACTTGAGCAAAGCTCAGGTGACCTAAAAAAACAAACCTGTAACTAAACTGTCTGTAGGTAACAGAAAATTTGATATAATACATACTAGACTCCGTCACGTCTGTAGCGCGTTGAATGCAGATCTTTTCAAGTGTAATTTAGTCTTATCACCATCATGTAACTGTTCTTTCTCAATAGAGAACCACTTTCATTACTTTTTTCAGTGTAATGTATACAACCAGTGTCGGGATATACCTTTTAGACAATTGTCTAGATATGATATAGTCATTGATCTAGATGTACTGTTGAACGGTTCTATTAATCTGAACAAGACTGATAATGATAATATACGGTTGTTTGTACAAGAATACATCAAAAACACGAATCGTTTTGCATAATATGCTTCAGTATCATGTAATAAAGACAAATCATCATTATCAGTCAAATGACATGTTAAGTAACAAAAATGCGGTTTATATGCAGAAACTGGTTCCAACATTCAGTTGTATCTATTCACTATGTGTTATACGTGTACATACTTTAATTGTTAGGTATGACATTCATACTATATCTATGCCATTTTAAGTGAAATTCCTTGACCTAGTACTGATATAAGGGAAATGCATATTTCCATCTGTATACATCAATGTTAAGTTTTATAAATATGTATATATAATATTTATATCAACTGTATATGAAATGCTGCCATTTTGTATGTTACCATTGTATAATAGTTTATGGAAGAGGACGTTTCTGAGTTGTTTAACTTGTGTCAAATTCCATTTGAATTTTTTCAAATAAAATATGTTTAAACTAAATAAAAAATTGCTATCGGATAGCATGGAACCTTGCACTACATCAAATCTAAAGCGTTCACATTAAAACAAATTTTATGGATACATTAATGGTACACCATTTATATGCATCATGAATCGTAGACGATAAATCTCCAACAACAATATCCATTATGAAGTGTTAGAAAGATGTGAGGTATTTCGCTCGTTCAGTAAATAAGTTCTCTATAACATATTGATCTTAGCTTCATAAACGTCCTCTACAGGGTTACAACTACTTATCACACAACAGGTCCGGCAAACAGAAAATAGTGGAGGTTACTGTGATGTTATAACCTCCACTACGTTCTGTATGACATGACTGAGATATACTGTGATGTTATAACCTCCCCTACGTTCTGTAAGACATGACGGAGGTATACTGTGATGTTATAACCCCCACTACTTTCTGTATGACATGACTGAGATATACTGTGATGTTATAACCCCCACTACGTTCTGTAAGACATGACGGAGGTATACTCTGATGTTATAATCTTCACTCCGTTCTGTATGATATGACTGAGGTTAATTGTTATGTTATAACTTCGGCTACGTTCTGTATATCATGACTGAGGTATACTGTTATGTTATACCCTCCACTACGTTCTGTATGACATGACTGCGATATCCTGTGATGTTATAACCTCCCCTACGTTCTGTAAGACATGACGGAGGTTTACTGTGACGTGATAACCCCCACTACGTTATGTATGTCATGACTGAGGTATACTGTTATGTTATACCCTCCACTACGTTCTGTATGTCATGACGGAGGTTTACTGTGATATTATAACATCCACTACATTCTGTATGTCATGACTGAGGTATACTATGATGGTATAACCTCCACTACTTTCTGGATGACATGACTGAGGTAAACTGTGATGATATAACCTCCACTACGTTCTTTATGTCATGACTGAGGTATACTATGATGTTATAACCTCCACTACTTTTTGTATGACATGACTGAGGTGACGGTGGTGGATATGTCCTAACGTTTGTAGTGGTACCTGGTGAGGGTGGTAGATGTGTCCTAACGTTTTAGTGTAAACGTACACTAAAACGTTAGGACACATCTACCACCCTCACCAGGTACCACTACAAACGTTAGGACACATCCACCACCGTCACCAGGTACCTTTACCTCAGTCATGTCATACGGAACGTAGTGGAGGTTATCACATCACAGTATACCTCAGAATTGTCATACAGAACGTAGTGGAGGTTATAACATCACAGTTTACCTCAGTCATGTCATACAGAAAGTAGTGGAGGTTATAACATCACAGTATACCTCAGTCATGTCATACAGAACGTAGTGGAGGTTATAACATCACAGTATACCTCAGTCATGACATACAGAACGTAGTGGAGGTTATAACATCACAGTAAACCTCAGTCATGTCATACAGAACGTAGTGGAGGTTATAACATCACAGTATACCCCAGTCATGACATACATAACGTAGGGAAGGTTATAACATCACTGTATACCTCAGTCATGACATACAGAACGTAGTGGAGGTTATCACATCACAGTATACCTCAGTCATGACATACAGAACGTAGTGGAGGTTATAACATCACAGTATACCTCAGTCATGACATACAGAACGTAGTGGAGGTTATAACATCACAGTATACCTCAGTCATGACATACAGAACGTAGTGGAGGTTATAACATCACAGTATACCTCAGTCATGACATACAGAACGTAGTGGAGGTTATAACATCACAGTATACCTCAGTCATGACATACAGAACGTAGTGGAGGTTATCACATCACAGTATACCTCAGTCATGACATACAGAACGTAGTGGAGGTTATCACATCACAGTATACCTCAGTCATGACATACAGAACGTAGTGGAGGTTATCACATCACAGTATACCTCAGTCATGACATACAGAACGTAGTGGAGGTTATCACATCACAGTAACCTCAGTCATGTCTTACAGAACGTAGTGGAGGTTATAACATCACTGTATACCTCAGTCATGACATACAGAACGTAGTGGAGGTTATCACATCACAGTATACCTCAGTCATGACATACAGAACGTAGTGGAGGTTATAACATCACAGTATACCTCAGTCATGTCATACAGAACGTAGTGGAGGTTATAACATCACAGTATACCTCAGTCATGACATACAGAACGTAGTGGAGGTTATCACATCACAGTATACCTCAGTCATGACATACAGAACGTAGTGGAGGTTATCACATGACAGTATACCTCAGTCATGACATACAGAACGTAGTGGAGGTTATCACATCACAGTATACCTCAGTCATGACATACAGAACGTAGTGGAGGTTATAACATCACAGTATACCTCAGTCATGTCATACAGAACGTAGTGGAGGTTATAACATCACAGTATACCTCAGTCATGACATACAGAACGTAGTGGAGGTTATCACATCACAGTATACCTCAGTCATGACATACAGAACGTAGTGGAGGTTATAACATCACAGTATACCTCAGTCATGTCATACAGAAAGTATTGGAGGTTATAACATCACAGTATACCTCAGTCATGACATACATAACGTAGTGGAAGTCATAACATCACAATAAACCTCAGTCAAATCATACAGAACGTAGTGAAGATTATAACATCACAGTATACCTCAGTCATGACATACAGAACGTAGTGGAGGTTATACCATCACAGTAAACCTCCGTCATGTCTTACAGAACGTAGTGGAGGTTATAACATCACAGTATACCTCAGTATTGTCATACAGAACGTAGTGGAGGTTATAACATCACAGTATACCTCAGTCATGTCATACAGAACGTAGTGGAGGTTATAACATCACAGTATACCTCAGTCATGACATACAGAACGTAGTGGAGGTTATAACATCACAGTAAACCTCAGTCATGTCATACAGAACGTAGTGGAGGTTATAACATCACAGTATACCTCAGTCATGACATACAGAACGTAGTGGAGGTTATCACATCACAGTATACCTCAGTCATGACATACAGAACGTAGTGGAGGTTATAACATCACAGTATACCTCAGTCATGACATACAGAACGTAGTGGAGGTTATAACATCACAGTATACCTCAGTCATGACATACAGAACGTAGTGGAGGTTATACCATCATAGTAAACCTCCGTCATGTCATACAGAACGTAGTGGAGGTTATAACATCACAGTATACCTCAGTCGTGTCATACAGAACGTAGTGGAGGTTATAACATCACAGTAAACCCCAGTCATGACATACCGAACGTAGTGGAGGTTATAACATCACAGTACACTTCAGTCTTGTCATACAGAACGTAGTGAAGGTTATAACATCACTGTATGCCTCAGTCATGACATACAGAACGTAGTGGAGGTTATCACATCACAGTATACCTCAGTCTTGTCATACAGAACGTAGTGAAGGTTATACCATCACAGTAAACCTCAATCATAACACACTTTCTTTAAATGCATAAAATATACATTCCACAATAAGAGATGATACTAATCGTATGTTATTTATTGTATTGTAACAAATAACGATATCCCATTATGAGGTTCGACAATCTACCGAATTTCTGTCACTTGGGCTACGCAAAATTCCAGTCACTAGGGCGACTCACAAAGGGCTAGTTATCATAATATACATCTATACGCTATCCAGTGAATAATGCTCTGAAAACGTCTCTGGAGAGAAGGACTTCCCGTCTGGGGAAGTATTGTCCATTATGGCTGCATTTTTCAAAGGTAAGATATACGGACTGCATGGTAAACAATGTCACCTTCACTTGTCTAAGGGTTATGGTAAATATCATTAGTGTAAACGTACACTCTGCAGCCCTAAACTGCCTAGCATGATGTCAATGTCAGTTTTACAATCAATCCCTGTCGAAGAACGAGAGATTTGTAATAAAGCAGGAAAACTATTTCTGTCGACTGTTAATTACACTAACCGTCAACATGCATAGACGTAATAACATAAAACACGGTCACCATATCCAATTAAAATGTAAAATGTATCATACAGGCAAATGGTAATACGTCCTTATGATTAAAATAGGATACCAGTGCTCATAAACACCGTCAACAAATAAACATATATAAAACCATTATTTCACCAAATTCCCACCACCGTCACCAGGTACCACTACAAACGTTAGGACACATCCACCACCGTCACCAGGTACCACTACAAACGTTAGGACACACCCACCACTGTCACCAGATACAACTACAAACGTTAGGACACACCCACCACTGTCACCAGGTACCATTACAAACGATAGGACACATCCACCACCCTGACCAGGTACCACTACAAACAATAGGACACATCCACCACCCTCACCAGGTACCACTACAAACGTTAGGACATATCCACCCCCGTCACCAGGTACCACTACAATCGTTAGGACATATCCACCACCGTCACCAGGTCCCATTACAAACGATAGGACACACCCACCACCCCACCAGGAACCATTACAAACGATAGGTCACCTCCACCAGCGTCACCAGGTACCAACTACAAACGTTAGGACATATCCGCCACCGTCACCAGGTACCATTACAAACGTTAGGACACATCCACCACCCCACCAGGGACCATTACAAACGATAGGTCACAACCACCAGCGTCACCAGGTACCAATACAAACGTTAGGACACACCCACCACTCTCACCAGGTACCATTACAAACGTTAGGACACATCCGCCACCGTCACCAGGTACCATTACAAACGATAGGACACATCCACCACCCCACCAGGTACCATTACAAACGATAGGTCACATCCACCAGCGTCACCAGGTACCACTACAAACGTTAGGTCACACCCACCACTGTCACCAGATACCATTACAAACGTTAGGACACACCCCCCACTGTCACCAGGTACCACTACAATCGTTAGGACACATCCACCACTGTCACCAGATACCACTACAAACATTAGGACACAACCACCACCGTCACCAGGTACCACAACAAACGTTAGGACATATCCACCACCGGCACCAGGTACCATTACAAACGATAGGCCCCATCCCCCCCCCCACCAGGTACCATTACAAACGATAGGTCACAACCACCAGCGTCACCAGGTACCCCTACAAACACTAGGACACATCCCCCACCGTCACCAGGTTCCACTACAAACATTAGGACACCCCCACCACTGTCACCAGGTACCATTCCAAACGATAGGACACATCCACCACCCCGCCCCACCAGGTACCATTACAAACGTTAGGACACACCCATCACCGTCACCAGGTACCACTACGAACATTAGGACACACCCACCACCGTCTCCAGGTACCACTACAAACATTAGGACACATCCACCACTGTCACCAGGTTCCACTACAAACATTAGGACACATCCACCACTGTCACCAGATACCACTACTAACGTTAGGACACATCCACCAGCGTCACCAGATACAACTACAAACGTTAGGTCACATCCACCACCGTCTCCAGGTACCACTACAAACATTAGGACTCATCCCCCACCGTCACCAGGTTCCACTACAAACATTAGGACACATCCACCACTGTCACCAGATACCACTATAAACGTTAGGACATATCCACCACCGGCACCAGGTACCATTACAAACGATATGTCACATCCACCAGCGTCACCAGGTCCCACTACAAACATTAGGACTCACCCACCACCGTCACCAGGTCCCACTACAAACGATAGGACACCCCCACCACTGTCACCAGGTACCATTCCAAACGATAGGACACCCCCACCACTGTCACCAGATACCACTATAAACGTGAGGACACATCCACCACTGTCACCAGATACCACTACTAACGTTAGGACACATCCACCACTGTCACCAGATACCACTATAAACGTTAGGACACATCCACCAGCGTCACCAGGTACCACTACAATCGTTAGGACACATCCACCACTGTCACCAGATACCACTATAAACGTTAGGACATATCCACCACCGGCACCAGGTACCATTACAAACGATAGGTCACAACCACCAGCGTCACCAGGTACCACTTCAAACGTTAGGAAACATCCACAACCGTCACCAGTTACCACTACAAACGTTAGGACCCCCCCACCACTGTCACCAGGTACCATTACAAACGATAGGCCCCATCCCCCCCCCCACCAGGTACCATTACAAACGATATGTCACATCCACCAGCGTCACCAGGTACCAATACAAACGTTAGGACACACCCCCCACTGTCACCAGGTACCACTACAAATGTTAGGACACATCCACCACCGTCACAAGGTACCACTACAAACGATAGGACACACCCCCCACCGTCACCATGTACCACTACAAACGCTCGGAACCACCCACCACTGTCACCAGATACAACTACAAACTATATATAAAATGTTACCTTTCGTTACCATCAATTGTAAATATCTGAAATAAGAATACAACCAAAGCTGCACTAGCGATACAACTACAAACGTTAGGACACATCAACCACCGTCACCAGGTACCACAACAAACGTTAGGACATATCCACCACCGGCACCAGGTACCATTACAAACGATAGGCCACATCCACCAGCGTCACCAGGCACCACTACAAACATTAGGACACATCCCCCCCCGTCACCAGGTACCACTTCAAACGTTAGGAAACATCCACCACCGTCACCAGGCACCACTTCAAACGTTAGGACACATCTACAAACGTTAGGACACACCAACCACTGTCACCAGGTACCACTTCAAACGTTAGGACACATCTACCACCCTCACCAGGTACCACGACAAGCGTTAGAACACAGCTACCACCCTCACCAGGTACCACTACCAACGTTAGGACACACCCACCAGGTACCATTACAAACGTTAGGACACACCCCCCACTGTCATCAGGTACCACTACAAACGTTAGTACTATTCCACCACTGTCACCAGGTACCAATACAAACGTTAGGACACACCCCCCACTGTCATCAGGTACCACTACAACCGTTAGGACACATCCACCACCGACACCAGGTACCACTACAAACGTTAGTACTATTCCACCACTGCCACCAGGTACCACTACAAACGTTAAGACACATCCACCACCGTCACCCGGTACCACTACAAACATTAGGCCACACCCACCACTGTCACCAGATACCACTATAAACGTGAGGACACATCCACCACCGTCATCAGGTACCACTACAAACGATAGTACACATCCACCACCGTCACCATGTACCACTACAAACATTAGGAGACACCCACCACCGTCACCAGGTCCCACTACAAACATTAGGACACTCCCACCACTGTCACCAGATACCACTATAAACGTGAGGACACATCCACCACTGTCACCAGATACAACTACAAACTATATATAAAATGTTACCTTACGTTACCATCAATTGTAAATCTGAAATAAGAATACAACCAAAGCTGCACTAGCATATCGACTATCTCCTTTATGTTGCTTGGATACAAACGATTTTTTTTCTCCAATTCATTGCAAGTGCATTCCCGTTTTCGCCAGGGAAATGATAAATCGGTCTTGACCTACCTAGATAAGACAGCTTAAATGCGTTTTTATTGAAAAAAAAAACAACACGTCACCGTTGCGTCATCAATGTATGCGGTGTAACCAGGGTGACGTCATCAGTTTATCAACCTTTCTTGCAACACTTGATGAAGGTGGCGAGTACGTTAGTTAAGTAAAGACGTATCTTTTATGTATAGGTTAGGTATACAGGATATTTCTCCCATACTGTACAGGTATATTACCGTTTGTGTAAAATCAACAGAGTCTGTCTTATGTAGGTATGGGTATAGAGAAATTCTACTGGAAAATTTGGGCAAGAAACTGAGCCCAAACTTTGCACCTGGGGATAGAATTTCACTAGCCCCGATACATTTACATAAGTATTGACTCTCTTTTCTCCCCCTTCTTACATGGAATTTGGTAAAACTCGAAAATGAAATTACGAATGCACGAGTTCATGTAATAGATTTTCTAGATAACGTACAGATTATCCAAGAACGTTTTTTGAAAAGCAGGAATTAGTATGATATACCTAAGGTAAACAGTGAAATTAAAAAGGTTTCAAAATCTTCAAGTTCGCCATCGTTAGGCGATGTCAGTTGTCACCAGTCTCATGGCGGTAAATATTCTTCCGTTGACCAAAATGTCATTTATTGACGTCACGTACCACGCTGAAATGACGAAACGTTTTGGAACTTCAGTCGCTATAGTACTTATCATTATATTCAAAAACATTTGATTTTATGCACTCCCTACTTAGAATTTTAAAAAAAATATACTGTTCTCGTACTGGGGGTCAAAACAGCACTATGTGGTATTATAAGACCCTTTTATGCCCAAGAGTGTATGATAGGGGAATTCCATCAAAGACGTTTTCAAATTGGGTGAAACCCGACGCTTGCAAGAGTTTGCACCAATTGGAAAATCCCTATGGACGACAGGACACCCCTGGGCATGAAAGATCTGCCCCCTTCATTTTTTCGTTCCAATCACCATAATTAGCTCAGAGACCACAAACAGGTGTCCGCAGAATCGGAATTTTTAACTGATTTCGAGACGTCACGTCATCTTTGTCACATTGTGACGTCACACACTTGAAATGGTGTGTCAAACAGAAATCATTTACATCTATTTCTTACCTTGGACAGCTCTGGCATAATATGGCCTCAAGAATGAGAGAAAACATTATCTCAGGTTAGTGTTCCCTGTAGAACAGGTATATCTTACATATGTAAAAAATGAGAGAAAACTCTACCCCACATAGGTGCACCGAGTGACCCCCAGTTCAAGAATTACGTTAATGAGCTTAGTGAAATAAAACAAACATTTGCGTTCAAAACCATATCGACTGAGGTTATGCATAACGATGTCATTTAGATCTGATACGTGACGTCATTAAATGGATATTTTGGTCAGCGGGAGATTACCTACAGCTAAAACACATTCGTCAGCTGACATCACTTCAGAAATTCAATAATTTCCAAACTCTTTGTACCTTTAAGTAAACCTTCGGTGCTCCATACTTCTTCCTGCTCTTTTCAAAAACTGTTCCAATTTGCACGTATTTGATAAATGTCTGCCACATTATAACACCAACACGACAAGAATCTTAGGGAACAAAAACCTTAGAAGCATGTGTCACATAGCAACACAGATGTGATGAATGTCTGTCACACGAAACAGTAAATGCCAATTGTGTTTAGATTCTTTCACAAGGAAACGCCAATATGATAACTTTCTGTCACATATGTGATATGAATACAAACATGACATTTTTTATTACATTTTTCACCAGTGAAATAACAAGTGTTCAACCATGTTTGTGATGTAAGGACACTTTTCAATGGTAAATAACGATTTATTATTGGACGACATACCATGCACGGTCATTTAATATTTTCCAACAGACCAACTCTCTTCCCAAAACCTCCCCGCAAATGTAAACGAGAGACGTGCGGGACTGGTCTTCTTTGTGGAATGAGGACACGTGCTTCGCACTCGAGAACAATATCGATATTCTGCCATACTCGTGAAATATATGTTACTCACCAGGAAACCATTAAATACCCTCCTATGTATCAAACGGACATGCTACACAGTAACCACAAGATGACCAATGTAACGTAGGTAATAAGACGCTGTGACAAGTAGTTATGTATAACCATACAAGTCTACCTCAAAACCAAGTACACGCTTGTAAATGACATTATTCCAATTGATGAATACCCCGCATACGTTTATACCGTTAACAGCTTTGAAAAAGAACGAAATGCAAACCGATACGATTTAGTTTAACGGCTAATATGTACCTTAGACATACGGGAACGTCTCCAGCTGCCTTAATCCATTTAGTACAAGACGGTGTTGTCGACTGTTCCCGAGCAGTAAAACCTACACAACCCGACTTGTATCGTATTTAATATGACATCAGTAATCAAACGGGCCAATTCCAGACGTAATGCCAACCCAAACATTTTGATGATTTTAATCTATTTTACTTGCATCGGTGGCCAGAAATTGATGAAGTTGTAAAGTTATTACAACCAAAATCTTTGGAGTCAGTTGTGTTAATATTTTCTAAGTCGACATAATTTGGAGGAAATTTGTAATGCCATGTGCTAGTTAAACCAAGCAATCGTTTGTAGTAATTGCAGGTATGTGTTAAAAATTCAACCGGAGTGGCCCGCACACGTACAGAGATGCTGTGGAATTCCGCATAAATAAATATGTGATTGAATCCTCCCGAATCTTGGTCCAATACGTGCTTGGTCGGGCTGAAGGAACATCCTACGAGCTACTTTCTAATGGGACCCAGACGTCCTTGGTAACAGAGGGATTACTTATGTAGTTATGCTCTTTACATATGGAGAACAATCAAAACAGAGAAAACATCCAGATCACAACAAAATATCTTTCTACTCGACACACACGTAAGAAGTATCGATTGGGGAGTATGTGGTCGTGAGCCCTTGTCGAATGTAACGTCCTTCTAAACAAACCTCGTCCTGTGTAATTGACCGGGTCCATTTGTCCGTGATTGTAACTGCTAGACTGTATACCGCAATCCGGGGGCCTGTTCGTTTATGCGAACAAACGGTTTGTCCGCCTTAAAATGTAACATTTTCGGGTAGAAATCCTGGCGGACCTGCAATTGTTTACGCATGCCTTGCAAGGCTTTGTCAAGGCTCGGCTGAAAGCAGCATCAGATAAATAGGTCCGACCTTATTTAATAAACGAACAACTGTGACCCAGGCCGATCAGTGGGAGTTGTTGTTTTATATATTTTTACTGTTTGTACTTATTAGAGAAAGAAAATGGTACTGGCAGCTAACAAATAGCAGAATTGGCGATGGTGGTGGGCGGTCGTTTTCAAATCTTATTTTCAGGGAAGAATTGGATATAAAAAATCTGTGCACGTCAGTTACAACAAGTAACAGAAATGGCAAAGATCAGGACATGCTGTTGTGGGCTGACTTACGGAGTGTCGTGGCTGGGTGATGGTCGAGAACCCGTAGCAGAAGTAGTAGAGGACAGCGGCAACGAGCACTATGACCCCGAGAGCACAGCCCGCCGGACCGATGACAGTGTACATGCTGAAACATACAAAGGTCACAGAGCAATGAAACAAAGCATTCCGCGAGACAATACTTTTTCTGTATCTACTAACAGGTATATCATGTAAGGGATGTTTTACCTCAAACTAAACCCAAAATTTATTATTTTTGTGACTGGTTAAGGAAGTGTTCTTTGTATTACATAGAACAGGTCTTCTTCTCACCAAGTAACTGTCATTCAAATTCCAACAGTGATCACCATACTACATTACACAACACTATACGGTTATGTATATATATAGAGCATATCGATGAGGTCCACTTATATAGGGAATGAACGGCGTTTTTTAAATGTTCATGCCGGTATGAACGCAAATCGGTTACATCCATATTGCATGAAGCTAGGGCTTCATGTTAAATATTGATGAAACCGATTTGCGTTCATACCGGCATGAACATTTAAAAAAACACCGTTCAGTCCATTTATTAACAATTTACTATAGAACAATTGTTTAATTTTATTCATTTGTTCTTAAATAATTAATTAATTTACTGCATTTTGTATATGCGTCGTCCTTTAAACGACGTTGGCGAACAGCCCTATTTAAATTAAGTTGGCACACATAATATTAACCGTAGTCATTTGAGCATTTGACGCAGGAGCATTCTCAATGTTACTCGAAGAGAAAGCGACAAGACTCTCTTTGAACAATATTACTTTATGACGTCAAAAGTAGACCACGTGTATCGTCACGAGATTTTGCTTTCATACTCAAATGATATGTTCATATAGTTGGTTGCAGCGCAAATGTAAACATTTAAGTATTGAACTGCTTTCATTTGGCATTCATAGGCAAAGGCAAATTCAATGAAGCGCTTTGGATTTGCCTTTGAATGACAATTGAAAGCAATTCAATACTTATATTTACCATTTTGGGAATCTGTTCATTTCATAAAAAATCGATTACACTTATTATTGTTCAGCATTTAGTTCAAATAGTGTATGTATCGTGTATGCTTGTTCAATTAATAGAACAGTCATCCCCCAGGGAGGGTCAGTAGTATCCAACGAAACAATTATGCCGTCATAATAATCATGACGTCGACAATCGGTCCATGGCATTCATAGCCTTTATGGATGCCAACTGAATTGGTAGGGTTATATAGTGGCAATGCCATTCAATTGTAAATATAGTTTTATGCACCAACCTAAAACCGAAATATTACAATGCTATGCTGTTGGCTGGTGCGATAATTTATTTTAACAAACTACAAATTATTTGATTTTGTATCTTAAACGTGTGAAAACAAATCCTATGTTTGAAACACCAGGTTCGTAATATTCTTGTAAAATGAAAACGACATTTTGAATTATGCCTTTTAAGTTGCTTTAGCGCCTTGGCGGTTACGAAACACAATAAATACAATGATAGATATGTTCACCTGCTCACTCATCGTCTGTATTATACAGCATATTTGTCCTCCGTGACGACTCTCAATGTGGTCTTTATGTTCTGTATGCTAAGTGATATTTGCCCCTATGACTACTATCGGTATCTGGTCTGCATGGTACAGCATATTTGTCCTCCGTGACGACTGTCAATGTGGTCTGTATGTTAAATGATATATACCATCTTTTAACTGATGATATTCTTATGTTACTATTCTTTTATAGCCGTACTCGTTTGTTTTGTTTTCTTTCGTGTCTATAAGTAAATACATGTAATATAAGAACGACACTTTCCATAGAAATACCTTAAATCGTTAGAAACGAACTGTGATAGTAGCCCAATTTCTATCTAAATTAGCAAAATCAATGACTTGTATCGCTTGGTACCACCTGTTTCAAATATCGAACGATACTGATCATAGTCATCTCTTTGAGTATATTTGAGTCAATGTGATTTAGAAAATAATGGAAAGCGATATCAGTATATTATATACTGGTAAGTCTTTTCTTGGCGTCACAACAGACTGGCTTATACCAGGCTAATTAGGAGCTTCTTTGACGCCCATGCCAGATAAAAGCCTGACCCTCTGACCCTCTGACCTTTCTTTGGCTTTCTTATAAGTATACCTAAAAGTGATCTGGGCAGACTTTCACCGGCAGAATGACCATATCAGTTATAAATTAAATGGTGAAGTTCGGGAAGACATTTGGACACGGAATCATTAGAAATAGCTAAATAGACTCCATTTAACAATATACACAATCGCTACTAACGACACAATACAATCTATTGAATTTGTTATCTCGACTAACGGTCATGCCTATCTGCCATGGTCATCTCCATAACCTACCATATATCTGGTCGCTAAAAGTCGAGTATAAATCTCCTAAGATGATCACATGTTTTTCATCTGATATTCACGTGTCAGACTAGAGTACAGTCTGATGGAGGATCATTGGACATTAGCATGCGTCGTTTATTTACAAGTCGCATGCATTTTAGACTGATCAGATGTACCAGCGCAAAGGGCACTGTTAAGTGGCTAATGGCCATATTAATGCGGATACCTATACAGTGATAGCGAACGTCAGAGGGGCATCAACTTGGATCGCATGTATTGCATGTATACTAAGGATAAGACCTGACTAATGCTATGTCGCTAATGGACGGATACCAATTTATGAGATCTTTAGAAGCGACATGTCAGGTCTGTTGTGGTCAATAGGAAAGGACATGCCCCTTAGGAGACAGGAAAAGAAGGCCAATAAACGGCCACGTGCTTATAAGGACAGCGCAGTGACTTCATGTAAGCGTGGTACCAGTCTGAAAACTACGTTGTATTTTAAAACTAGAAACAAAATTTGACTGCATTTGTTCAGCAATGTTCCGAATACATAACGCCTTTTACAATTATAAACCTTCTAAGATAAATAGCTGTAATATCAATGTTTTACTTCAGATGTGTATTTTTCTTGTTCATAGAACGAGACTGGCATCAATTCTAATGATCTCCAGACACAAACTAATCAATACCTATCATCAATCAAAAGATACTTTAATTTTTACTGTGTGTAAGATGCCAGTTGGAGACAAAATAGTATTAACGTATATTTGGTTTGGTTTATTGTGTTAGCGTCATCTGAGTGTGTGATGTATGCGTGAGTGTTTGGGGCGGTGTGTTTGCCTCCTCGCGATAGCTCGAATCTGATTTCGACTTCAGAGTGCTACATCAGTACTAAAAGTCGTTGCGTCGCTTTGCAACAAAGCATCATTATCATGATATACAGCCGCAAATCTTAAAAATAGCGTAAGGTTATCTCCCAACTGTTCATCTGACGTCACAGTTTGCATGAGTTGATTGTGCGTATGACTATATTTCACGAGGGTTTTAGCCTGAGTGAAATATACCCATTCGCGCAATACACGAGTGCAATCTGAGACGTCAGATGAACTCATATGTGTAGCATTGCTTTTGGTACATACCTACAATCTCCTTAACATGCATGCAATATTTTCTACAAAAAGGTCACGTATCATCACCCGGCATTTGTGTTGAATTTGCCTTCTGAAAACTTCAACTGAACAAGGATGGTGGAAAAATTACCACAAGTTATAAAATAGTTTAAAATGGCGTTAAAATGTTTGGTGTCCGTTCTTCTTTCAACTAGTTTGTTTGATCAGTAGATAACAAGTGAGGAGTTTCTGGAGTTCTGGCTGCTGGGATAATACAAGATCTTGTATTATCACAGTGTGAAATACAGTACCTTGTATTGAATAGCTTGAAAACTGGATACAGTAAGATTCGCCAGATATAAAAACGTCATATCTCGTATTCGAATAAGTGAAATAGAGATACATGCAAAAAATATCATCGTCCAGAACATGAAAATAAAATATTCTTTAGCTTTTGAAACGACCCTCGATCCTGTTTCATATCTAGTCCGTCTCCGCTGGCTGTTGTATGTGTAACCCCACGGGTTTTCTGTAAAATATGTTATTGTAAACTTATCTGAAATCAATTTTAGACTCAAATAAACACCTCCTTAACTACTGATGAAATTCATCTCTACTATATTTAATTTGAAAACAGAAACATCATTAGATCCCATTTATTGGTATTAGCGCATTGATAGAAGTTATTGAAACACGTAAATGGATTCAGTAATTACGATGTTACCACATTGACGTCCTAACCCGATATATAATCATCAGAGATAACTAACAGTTGCCAATGGCGTTAACAACAATAATATCAAGTTTACGTTGTAACCAAGAGTTTTCATTGGTTAATGACCATGGATTAATGGACTATAGACCGTGGGCGTGCGTGTGATATTTTCCAACAGACCAACGCCTACCGAAAACCTCCCCCGATAATGTACCGTCGTGGGACTTAGTTATATTTTTCGACTGATGGTACCCACATTTAATTTTGTGTGTATAGACCCTGGATTAGAGCAGTCATTATCTCCCTCGACTTTATAGAGTGCTTCTGACCCGAAATATCTACCGAAAGGTCGCAACACTGCAGATTCCGGGTCTCTATGACTCGTTACCAAAACAGTCCTTCGAACAGGACCCAAAGTTGAAGGTCTCGTTACAAGAGTAATCATTCGCTAAGGATTCAAAGATCCATGTCATAAAAACGCTTCAGATAATCTTCTCCTAATTATTATAGTTAATTTACATATATTCAAGGTTGTCTGAGAGTAAAACGAATAAAACAGAGTGGTACACATTGCTGGATACAGGTGCTTTCAGACTAACAAGAAGTTCCAGTGTTCATAAAGTTGGCGGCACTATCTTAGCTAATGTCACTATAACGTGTTAACAGTAACATTAAACTACAAACAAAAAGTAAATACAGCAGAATGTTTCTAGATAAAAGGAGACTCAATTAGACACCTAATAGGTCCTATCATGTAATGGAGAGAGTCTATTGAAAGATATGACCACGATCGGGACGATGTGTTTCATTGAGAGCGTAACTCATCCTTACCCGCCGATAACATGCTACTTTCATTTAAGGTAAAAATGAAACACAGACATTTGGACACAGACTATAACTTCCTCCTATTTTTAGTATATGACAGATATTTTTCTGATTTAGAAAGGAAAGTCATTGCTGATACTTCCTTCATTATAACTACCCACTTTTTCTGTTTGTATAATAATTCTTCTTGAAGTGTCTGCTAATTTTGAATCAGATATTATAAATCGACGTCAACCAGTATCGAATGCTTCACCAATACCACAAAACATAGTTATTTAATTTAATTGTAAAAACAGAATTAAAAAAGGTTGGACTCAACTGTTTACGGAATTGTATGTCATTTATATAGCAACACATAACCGTCACATCTTATCTACATTGTATTTCATTTCCAAATATAAAGTCTAATCAAATAAAGTTTCACGAGTTTCTTCGATAGCCTTAATGTGTTGTAATGTATGTTACTAATCATATTTTGACCATGTCGGCGGCGGAATGACACTTTTCAATGGTTAATAATGATGTATGATTCGACATTTTACCACGTCTTTTCATTGGTTAATAATGATGTATTATTCGACATTTTACCACGTCTACGATGTAACGACTCTTTTCATTGGGTAATAACCATGTATTATCGGACGATATACCTCGCGAATGCACGTATTATTTTCCAACAAGCAATTATACAGACCCCCCTGTATTTCAAATGAAAACAGTGTCAACGAACAAACAAAATCGTTGATATTCGACCACTCAATCTATTAAAATCCTGTTGATCTTAACATGAATATTACTTAAAATAGTGTTGCAAGTATTGTGTTGATTTGGTGTGTAGACGAGATAATTAAAATGAACTTCCTGTATAAAGCATGACGTAGTTGTTTATTGTTGATAGTCTGTCGAATTGAGAAACCGAATGACGACTGTAAATGAAGTTTGTGGGGATTTCAGAATGAGGCTTTCATCAAGACAAGCTGTTCAATGGTGCTGATTTTCACCAGCTCAGTCGCACTAGGCAACGAGCAATTTCTTTGGTTCTTTTGGTTGATCATATTGACGATAAATCAACAAGTTATGAGCCATACATAATCTTTCCCAGATACATCTAGGTCAATCTAGGAAAAAAGTAAAACTACACAGCGTCAGAAATAGTAAAACTACACACAACGTCAGAAATAGCAAAACTTCACACAGAGTCAGAAATGGTAAAACTACACACAGCGTCAGATATGGTAAAACTACACACAGAATCAGAAATGGTAAAACTACACACAGCGTCAGAAATAGTAAAACTACACACAGCGTCAGAAATAGTAAAATTACACGCACGCGTCAGAAATAGTAAAACTACACACGGCGTCAGAAATAGTAAAACTACACACAGCGTCAGAAATGGTAAAACTACACACAGCGTCAGAAATGGTAAAACTTCACACAGCGTCAGAAATGGTAAAACTACACACAGCGTCAGAAATGGTAAAACTACACACAGCGTCAGAAATGGTTAAACTACAAACAGCGTCAGAAACGGTAAAACTACACACAACGTCAGAAATTCTAAAACTTCACACAGCGTCAGAAATGGTAAAACTACACATAGCGTCAGAAATGGTAAAACTACACACAGCGTCAGAAATATTAAAACTATAAACAGCGTCAGAAATGGTAAAACTACACACAACGTCAGAAATACTAAAACTTCACACAGCGTCAGAAATGGTAAAACTACACATAGCGTCAGAAATGGTAAAACTACACACAGCGTCAGAAATGGTAAAACGCGAGGATTATTGTGCATCACGTGAAACATAGATACAAATATAATACAATAATCTCTAAATAATCATGTGCGTGCACGTGGTGCAATGCTTTTCCAAAGCCTACTCCGTATGATAAATGTGAGAAGTTTATGAAATGTCTTTGACACACATGTTTATCGAGTGAGGGTACTGACACAACATGACCACATATTCAACGTGCAGAAATAATGGTCAGATTCTCGTATCCCGGATACACGAAATGGGGCCTGGGTATCTGCTTAGACGTTGGTTTGTAGGAGAAATAGAATAGATAAAATCAAGACATGTCTTTAAATTGTGATTGATAAGCAACTCGGGATTCGAAAATGATTCAAAAAACATCATCTCAGGCCGACGTGCCATTCATTTATAATTTTCCAACATATCTTCTCAACCTCGTTACAGTTTCCAAGTTATATTCCTGACTCACACATTACCAGTATGAAAACTTTTTCTACATTCTGTATACATCACAGACATTTACTCCTTTTAATTTCATTTTTATGTTCCTCATTTCCCGTGTCAGGGTTTTCTTCATCCGTTTTTGTCTCAAAATGATTATAACTAATTCCCCATTTGTCTGACCATCTCATAGTAGTCCTCCCTGAACATGTCTGTTACACGTTCTAATCATGCCAATGTTTAGGACTGAAGCAACAGGCCTTATAATAGAAAACAGTGACCCAAGGGGCTTTAACGCTCACAGGACTTCAAATCGAAAATGTCTCAGCAAATCGGATGCCACAATTGCCATCCTGGATTTTCAAATCGGCGCGAAAAGTAAGAACACATGTTGGAGACTTCATAAAGACCATGTTTACAAAATTTGGAGCCAACCAGGACTGCCGTTCCTGAGAAGAAGTCAAAAGTGCCTCAGCCAATCAGAGGCAAAGGCGACTGTATAGAATTTTTTGATCGGGACGAAAAGTAAGAACACTTTTTTGGATCACGTAAAACATTTTTACCTAGTCGGTAAGTACAACATTTTTTGAGAATACTTGTTTAAGGCGAAAATGTTAGTGTGGCCATCTTCATTTCCAGATTTACGGATCAGTTCGGAAAGTAAGAAAACTTGTTGAGGACCTCATAAGGACAATTGTGTCAACGACAGTAGAAGTGTTATGACGACAGTAATAGTGTTATGATGACAGTTGAAGTGTTATGACGACAGTAGTAGTGTTTTGACGATGTAGAAGTGGATGACAGTAGTAGTGTTATGATGACAGTAGTAGTGTTATGACGACAGTAATAGTGTTATGACAACAATTGAAGTGTTAGGACGACAGTAGTAGTGTTATGACGACAGTAGTAGTGTTATGATGACAGTATTAGTGTTATAATGACAGAAGTAGTGTTATGATGACAGTTGTAGTGTTATGATGACAGTAGTAGTGTTATGACGACAGTAATAGTGTTATGACAACAATTGAAGTGTTAGGACGACAGTAGTAGTGTTATGACGACAGTAGTAGTGTTATGATGACAGTAGTAGTGTTATGATGACAGTAGTAGTGATATGAGGACAATCGAAGTGACATGACGACAATGGAAGTGTTATGAGGACAATTGAAGTGTTATGACTATGTAGAAGTGTTATGACGACAGTAGAAGTGTTATGACGACAGTAAAAGTGTTATGACGACAGTTGTAGTGTTATGACGACAGTAGTAGTGTTATGACGACAGTAGTAGTGTTCTGACGACAGTAGTAGTGTTATGACGACAGTAGTAGTGTTCTGATGACAGTTGTAGTGTTATGACGACAGTAGTAGTGTTATGATGACAGTAGTAGTGTTATGACGACAGTAGTAGTGTTATGATGACAGTTGTAGTGTTATGACGACAGTAGTAGTGTTATGATGTCAGTAGTAGTGTTATGATGACAGTAGTAGTGTTATGACGACAGTAGTAGTGATCTGATGACGGTAGAAGTGTTATGACGACAGAAGTAGTGTTATGACGACAATTGAAGTGTAATGACGATAATTGAAGCGTTATGACGACAGTAGTAGTGTTATGACGACAGTAGAAGTGTTATGACGACAGTAGAAGTGTTATGACGACAGTAGTAGTGTTATGATGACAGTAGTAGTGTTATGATGACAGTATTAGTGTTATGATGACAGTAAAGTGTTGTGACATCAGCAGAAGAGTAGATTGTCACCAGAGTGAAGTTAGTCTCGGAACAAGGTACAGCTAGAGTCAGACAGAACACAGTCAACGGAAAATTTGATAATAGAAGTAGAGTGAGGCGGCAAATGGCTACCATCTACTTTCCACTTAGGAGTTACCTATGTTGAAATATTTTTTTAAAAGATGTCGACATGATCTGAGAAGATGTCGATATTACCTATAAATATGTCGATATTACCTATGATTATGTCGCAATAATGTTTAAATTATGATATGCCACCATGGAATTGTGAATGTCTTTCTTGGTTATTAATACTTTACCGATATCATTATATCGAGTAAATGATTTACAGCGGAGTCACCAGGAGTTGTTAACACGGACTGATGATTAGGAAGAACTCTTTTGTCTTTAAAATGCAAATACTACATTCGTTTAACTTACCGATACCACCACTATTTGAGATAGAGGTCTTCATTAAGACGCAAAAAACTTATCACCTATTCTTGACAATATAAGTATCATAAAAAAATATTTATAATTTTTTGACCGTGCTTTTTTTTTTATTTGTTTATTTTCAAAGTATTTTTCACTTAAGGAATGATTTTTATTTTTTCAACATTTATGAGGTCATAACAACAATGGGTTTATTTATGGACATATTGAATGAATCGCGTTAGCGATTCATGTAAAATATGTCCAAAAACCCATTGTTGTTATGACCTCATAAATGTTGAAAAAATAAATATCATTCCTTATATTTACATTGACGAATCCTTTCAGTGGATCGATATAACAACGAATAAAACAAATAAACAGGGTTTGTTCCTGCTTATACACGGGTGCAACGCAGTGGCGAGAACAGTGTTTTTTCGCGGGGAAATGTGACACTATCGTGAGAGATCTTAGCAACCGTCAACAACAATAACACAACAAAATGTAGTTCCATATTCAATGTTTATTTGTAGCACAGGACACGTGAATACGTGGATATTTCACAAAGCACAGTTCAATAATATTTTAAGATGTAAGAATTAAGCATCTAGGTCGGTCGTTCCGAGTGAGTAGTTTTTGTAGTGTATTACTACGCAGTGTGATCAGGTTACTATCAGTTCCCACGTGCTGAGATTCTATGAACACCTGTGTTATGCATTTATGAATGTAATTTTTGTCAATGGGTCTAAGCATACAGAATGTAAATATA